>NW_027361829.1:33590000-33820000 GCF_039654945.1 Dendrobates tinctorius
CTACTCTTTTGTAAGGTGGATGTCACCGCATCTGAGAGGCCTCTGGCTTTCAGGATTGTGGTTTCAGAAGCCAGGTTGCCAAGCTTAAGCTGTGGGGAGCCGGGTGAAGGATGGGACCTTGATGTAGAAGATCGCGGTCCAAAGGTATGAGATCAGGGGACCCTCTGAGTTCATTAGTTTTAGGGCTCTGAACCAGCTCCTTTTTTGGCCAGAGAGGGGCGATCAGGATAGTTTTGACCCCGTCTGTCCTGACCTTTTGCAGAGTTCTTGGTATTAGGGGAATTGATGGAAAGGCGTATGCCAGTCCGAAGTTCCATGGGTGAGCGAAGGCATCCACCCTTGAATGTTTCTCGTTTGGACCTATGGAGAAGTACTGCTTTGTTTTGGCGTTCTCCCGATTCGCAAATAGGTCTACCTCTGGGAGACCCCATTTTTTGGTTATGGCATGCAATACTCTCATATTGAGGCTCCATCCTCCTGGATATAAGTCTGTCCTGCTTAGGAAGTCCGCCTCGATGTTGTCGGATCCTTTCAGGTGGTGAGCCGATAGGGACTGGAGATGGCATTCTGCCCAGCCGAATATTCGTGCTGACACGTTTTGCAGGCTTCCGTATTTTGTGCTGCCCTGATGACATAGATGGGCCACGGTGGTCATATTGTCGGAGTAAATCCGGACATGGGTTCCCTGGATTGAGGTTTCTGCTGCCTTTACAGCTTCTTCTACCGCTCTCAGTTCTCTGTAATTGGAAGATTGTTTTCCCATGCCTTTGGGCCAGAGACCCTGGTAGACTCCCTGAGGTGATATTGCTCCCCCAACCGCGTTTGCTGGCGTCTGCTGTGATTGACATCATGGGATATTGTATATAGGGTGTCCCTTTTGCTAGGTTTCCCTGGTTGAGCTATCAGTATCAGTTGAGAGACAGTTTTACGTGCTGGGGTAGGGAGATTCTCGTATTGAGGGTCTCCGGGTCTTTGTTCCAGTGGGATAGGATATATCTCTGGAGCATCCTTGAGTGGTCCTGGGCCCAGGGGACCGCTTGGATGCAAGAAGTCATTGACCCTAATGCTGACATGGCAAACCTTATGGTCACTGTTTTCTGACCTTTTAGAGTCCGAACTTTTGATCTCACGCCTACCTGCTTGGTGGACGGAAGAAAGGATATTTGGTTCTGGGAATCTAGGAGGATCCCTAGAAAGACCTTTCTGGTTGAGGGATTCAGGTCTGATTTTTCCAAATTTACCATCCAGCCCAGAGATGCCAGGGTCTGCAGGACTGATTGCAGGTGTTGTCTTACGGCCCTGTAACACATAGCGACGCACCAGCGATCCCGACAACAATATGACCTTGTCAGGATCGCTGGTGTGTCGCTACATGATCGCTGATGAGCTGCCAAACAGGCAGCTTCACCAGCGATCAGCACCAGTGACAGGAGGGTAACAAGCAACGCACGTCGCTTAGTTAACCACTGTGTACCTTAGTTACCAGAGAGCTGGTAACCAAGGTACACATCAGGTTTCTAAGCAGCGAGCGGCACTTAGAAACCCGATGTGTACCTTGGTTACCAGCTCCCTGCACCAGCACGCTGGTAACTAAGGTACACATCGGGTTTCTAAGCGCTGCACGCAGCTTAGAAACCCGACGTTTACCTTAGCTACCAGCGGCAGCTCGCTGAACACTGGTCTCCCGCCTGTCACACGCAGCAATGCGTGCTAGCCAGGGGGAGACCAGCTATCAAAAAATGTCCTGGCCATTCCAGGACGATCAGCGATACCTGGCAGGGGGGCCGGTCGCTGGTCAGAGTAACACACAGCGATCTCGCTGGCGAGATCGCTGTTGCGTCACAAAACTTGTGACTCAGAAGCGATCTCGCTAGCGAGATCGCTATGTGTGATGGGGGCTTTAGAGTGGTGTTGGAGGGAGCCATGACCAGGAGGTCGTCCAGGTAAGGGATGACATTTTCTTTCCTCTGAATACTACCACTTCTGCAATTGTATTTGTAAATGTTCGGGGTGCCGATGATATTCCGAAAGGCAGAACTCTGAACTGGAAGTGGTGCACTTCTTAGTCTAGATTGACCGCAAACCTTAGATATCGCCAATGAGATGGATACGTGGTAATAGGCCTCTTTGGAGATCTATGGTAGCCATGGCAAAGCCTTCTCCGATCAATGGTATCGTGGTCTTTATCGATTCCCTCTTGAAGCGTTGGTTCATCATCTTTAGGTTGATAATGACTCGGTATTTCCCACTTGGCTTTTTTTTTTTTTTTTTTTTTTACTAAGAACAGCCTGGAGTAGAGGCCTTGACCCTGCTCCAGTTCTGGGACTGGTGAGATTACCACTGATGATGGCATCTTTTGGAGTTCCAATTGCAGAACTTTTGAAGTCTTGCCGAAAGGAAGATGTGTTACTTCCAGGTTCTGAGGAGGGCTGGAGGAGAATTCTATTTTTATTTCCCATCTGACCGAGTCTAGGATTCTTTGATCCGTAGTTATCTTCTGCCAACTCGGGAAGTAGTCGGCAATTCTGCCCCCTACCTGCTTGGCGTCATTTCTTATCTCTGTCTGAGCGGGAGTCGTGAAAAATATTCCTGCCTCTTCCGCCTTTTGAGTAGCTCCATCGCCTTGTTTTTCCTTTACCCTGTATTGAGGGGTTTGAGCCTGGTGTGGGTGATAGGGCTTTTTCTTGGGCGGTTTCGGCTCGGGGAGATTTTTCTTCTTGTCGGTCACCTTCTCTAATAGTTTGTCCAGCGCTGGACCAAATATGTATTTGCCCTTGAATGGAATAGAGCATAATTTTGACTTCGATAGGATATCTGTTATAAATGGGTCACCGAGGAGGATGGCAGAAACAGGCTAAACCACCAGAAAACCAGAGAGGTTGGTAACTGAGCGGATTGCAGACCCCTGATCCTATCCACACAACTAGCAGTATCCGTGGAGCGTACCTACGATGTCCTAGACGCCTCGGCACAGCCAGAGAGCTAACTAAGCCTAAAGCAAGAAAGGTGAAATCTAAACTGCCCCGGATCAGACCCCAAAAGGAATAGATAGCCCCCAAACATATATTGTCGGTGAGACAAGATGAAACACAAATGCAAGCAGAAAAATAGACTGAGCAAACGATGGGGCTCAAACTGACTAGACAGG
Organism: Dendrobates tinctorius; assembly: GCF_039654945.1. NCBI lineage: Eukaryota > Metazoa > Chordata > Amphibia > Anura > Dendrobatidae > Dendrobates > Dendrobates tinctorius. The sequence continues at coordinate 33,593,149 of NW_027361829.1, forward strand.
ACAGGAAAGGAAAGACACTGTCTGCAATCACGCAAAAACCCTGAAAAATCCAACACGTCTGATGTACAAAAAAAAAAAAAAAACTAAAGTCACACGACTTCATCCCCACTATATCAGCACTCCGGTATGAACTGGGAGCAAAGCAAAAGAGACCAATATAACAGGGGACTGAACAAACTGACACAGGCTGTAACATATAGAACGGTGGTCCAGCACAGCCCCCAGAGGAGCAAGCTGAACCCGCAAAAAGCAGAGAGAGAGACAAAACCAGATCAGATGCAAAGGATTAGCAAATGAACCACTTAGCTGAACAATACAGGATCAGGGCAGGAGACCTCAAACCTCTGAATGCACAGGAAAGCAATCACCAGCAGGGATTGCAGGAAGTCTGCAGACTTAAATACTCCAATCAGTAACCCCAGATCTCCAGTCGTCATCATCATCATCATCATCATCATCATCATGTGGCAGACCTCTGTCAATCTGGCCAGCTCCACTACCTCCAGAGGGAGCTTCGGCTCAGAAGTCTTAGCCAGGGAATTCACAACAGATATCTCCACATTTTCAGCCATAAAGGCCCTTCTGGTAGTGTTGGAAAGTACGGATATTCTTGCCGCAATACGGACCGATTCTGCCGAGGAGTCCGCTAAAAAGGCCGCTGCCTTCTGTAGAAGTGGTAGAGAGGTTAGGAGATCTTCCCTCGGAGTTCCTCTTTTTATATGGTCCTCTAGCTGCTGAAGCCAGAGGTATAGGGTTCTAGTTACACAGGCCGATGCGACATTTGTTTTTAAAGGAAGTTGCTGAGGCTTCCCAGGACTTCCTCAGTAGACAATCCATCTTTCGGTCAAGTGGGTCCTTGAGCTGCAAGGAGTCCTCGAAGGGTAGCGTAGTTTTTTTTTTTTTAGCTACCTGGATATCTACTTTAGGAATCTCAGTCTAAAGGTTTCATGGCTTCTTCATCCAGGGGAAACCGAGCCTTCATTTCGCCTGGGATACTTAACTTCTTTTCCAGTAATTCCCATTCTTCCAAGATTAGATTCTGGATATTATCATGGCTAGGGAAAACCATTTTCTTCCTAGACTTCAGGCTGCCAAATAGATCATCCTGCACAGAGTGGGGTGGTCTATCTTCTTCTACTCCCATTGTGTTCCTGACCGCTGAGTAGTTCCTCCATATCGTCTGAGGAAAAGAACCATTTCTATCATCTTCTGTCTGGGTTGTGGTAAATTCACCCTCTTCCCTCCAATCCGCTGAAACCGATGACTCAGGTTCGGAATCTGAGATGTCCTCAGGGGCATATTTCCTCTTCCTTGAGGTTGAGGGCCCCCCCCCCCGAATGATTGGGAAAAGGTAGCCAGGGACGACTGGATCTCCTGTCGCACCATCCCTCTTACTTCCTCTATCAGGGATGGTTTTTCTCCCGGACGATTTTTGCCGTGCATTGCTGGCACAAGGTCTTTTTATAATCGGAGGGGAGTTTTTTTCCTACAGATGGCGCATTTGCGGCTTGTAGGTTTTTCTTCTGTTTTTGATGTAGGATCCTTGTCTCCCTGAAAGAGAAAAGGAGGGGGGGCCCTAAGGATGGGTCCTAAACCAATAAGGTGTATACCCTTTTCCAAGTGTACTCACTGGGCCAGGGTTTGTGCTGGTCTCTGCAGAAGCAGCTTTCAGGGAAGACGCATCCATCAAGCAGACATTAGTCCTACCTTATGGAGTCCTTAAATAGGAACCGAGATCCAGCGTTTCCTTACTTCATCCAATCGGATGAGATCACTCCCCCTCAGTTCCTGGCACCACCTGTTTTTCTCTTTTTTTGCGGCCCGCGGGGGGAGCGGATCCTGGGCTGGGGAGCTACGCGAGTCCCCCAGCCCGACTCACCATCTAGCATTGCCGGAGCACCGGAGGATGGTGCGGGTCTCGCCAGCGGCAGGAGCAGGGTCCGTGGAGGAAGGTCCGGGACGATCGACCAGGCTGCCCGGCTCACAGGTAAACTCCGGGATCTCGCCGGCCCTATCCACGGAGCACACAGAACCTAGTCATCTCTATTAGGGACAGGAAAACACTGGGGATTAGAGGAAGGGGAGGGCTATTTAACCTTGTTTCCTGTCCCTAATTAGTATGGGGAGGCAACCTCCTGTGTGCTGTCATGGAGGGGATTAGAGAAAATAACTTTTAACCATGCTAAAGGAGTTGAAAAGAACAAAGTCTTGAGTGAGGGAAAAGAAGGGTTCAATTCTGGCTTGAATAGCAGAGAGACACAGTGAGCGTCAAGTTACCTCCATCCTTAATATTTCTAAGATGGCTGTCCATTATAACAAGCTCAAGCAGCAGACATTGGGGAAAACAAAGCTAGAGACCGGCAGAGGGCTAAACGACTCTCCACTGACCGGGATGACAGTCATCTTATTCAAATGTCACTCAGCAACCGCAAGATGACATCAAGTGACCTAAAAAAGGAATGGCAAATGGCAGCTGGGGTGAAGTGCATGGCAAGAACAGTTCGTAACAGGCTCCTTGAGGCAGGGCTCAAGTCATGTAAAGCTAGAAAAAAGCCTTTCATCAATGAGAAGCAAAGGAGAGCCAGGCTGAAGTTTTCCAAAGACCATAAGGATTGGACCATAGAGGACTGGAATAAGATAATCTTCTCTGATGAGTCTAATTTTCAGCTTTGCCCAACACCTGGTCTAATGGTTAGATGGAGACCTGGATAGGCGTACAAGGCAGTATCTTGCACCCACTGTGAAATTTTATGGAGGATCGTTGATAATCTGGGGATGCTTCAGCAAGGCTGGAATTGGGCAGGTTAATCTATGCGAAGGACGTATGAATCAAGCCGCATACAAGGTTATCCTGGAAAAACAGTTGATTCCTTCTGCTCAGGCAATGTTTCCCAACTCTGAGGACTGTTTTTTCCAGCAGGACAATGTGCCATGCCACACAGCTAGGTCATCAATATGTGGATGAAGGACCACCACATCAAATCCCTGTCATGGCCAGCCCAATCTCCAGACCGAAACCCATTGAAAACCTATGGAATGTAATCAAGAGGAAGATGGATAGTCACAAGCCATCAAACAAAGAACTGCTTACATTTTTGTACCAGGAGTGGCATAAGGTCACCTAAAAGCACTGTGAAAGACTGGTGGAAAGCATGCCAAGACGCATGAAAGCTGTGATTAAAAATCATGGTTATTCCACAAAACATTGATTTCTGAACTCTTCCCGAGTTAAAACATTAGTATTGCTGTTTCTAAATGATTATGAACTTGCTTTCTTAGCATTATTTGAGGTCTCAAGTACTGCATTTTTTATTATTTTGACCATTTCTCATTTTCTGAAAATAGATACAAAATTTAGTGCTTGGAAATTCATAGACATGTTGTCAATAGTTTATAGAATAAAATAGCAATTTACATTTTACTCAAAAATACCTATAAAGAGAAAAATCAGACAAACTACACCTCTCAATGATTTCATCTAGGTGTGCAGTGATCATATTGAAACCACAGGTGTATCACAGAATTTTATACCATTGGGCCAAGAAGAAAAAAAAATATTTTTAGCACCAATATTTTGTTTTAGTCTCAGATTTTACATTTTCACAGTAGCAAATGGGTAAGAAAGGCACCAAAATTCATCCCACAATTTTCTCTGAATGTAAAAATACCCATATGTGGCTGTACAGTACTGCTTAGCCACACGGCGAGACTCTGGAGGCATAGAATGCCTTTTGCCTCCCGGAGTGCAGATATTCCAAGAATACATAGCTCCTAAGTTCTAGAAAAACAGAACACACCCTCCAGCGACCCCAATTTGGAAATTTATCTACAGGTGTTGTGACGATTTTGAATCGATGGGTGTTTTCCAGAAACAAGTAGCAGTGGATGATGCTGAGTGAAAATTGCTAAGTGCGATTGTAGTGACCAGTAGGTTGAAGTCCCCAATACGTTGTAGTGACCAGTAAGACCAGCCCCCATAAATTAGGCAGGCTGTCATAGCTACAGAAATGCCAAACATGTAGACGCTAAGGCTATGTGCCTACGTTGCGTGTTAAAACGCACACCAAAAACCGGACTCCTTTCCAGAAATCTCGCGTTTTTTTTCTGCGCGATTTCACCGAGATTATGATCGCGATTTTGTCGCGATTTTCGGGTGCGATATTCAAGCACTTTCCAAGCGATTTGAAGCATTGCTTGGAAAGTGATTGACAGGTTGGTCACACTCGCCAAACATAGTGTTTGACAAGTGTGACCAGGTTTTTACTATTGAGTCCGCCTATGCGGCGTCAATAGTAAAAGATAGAATGTTAAAAAGCTGGGAAAAAAAAAAAAAAAAAGGGTATATTTACCTTCCGGCATCTCGCGCTGCATTCCCGGCCTAGCGTTCCCAGTAATGCCTTGCGAGACCTGTGATGACAGTCTCGCGTTGCTATAGCGATCTTGCGAGCCCACTGGAGTCACGCGAGACTACGTCATTACAGGGAACGCTTAGGCCGGGAATGCAGCGCGGGACGCCAGAAGGTAAATATACCCCGATTTTTTATTTTTAATTCTTTTTTTTTTACAGGGGTATGGTACCCAGGGCCTGGAGGACAGTCTCCTCTCCTCCACACCGCGGGTACCATCCGCACGAGACGCTTAACTTCCCGCATGGTGGGCATAGCCACATGCGGGAAATCAGCGATTCTCATGCATTCCTATGGGTGCGGAATCGCGGCAATTCTTTGCGATTCCGCACAAAAGAATGAGCATGCTGCGATTTTTTCCGCGATGCGATTCCGCCGTGGAAAAAAGCGCAGCATTAGCACAGCATGTGCGGAATGCCATAGGAATGCATGGGGGGCGGTCTGTACACGATTTTTAAAAGCAAAAACGCTTAAAAATCGCTACGTGGGCACACAGCCTAAATGTGGTTTAGGCACACTGGGGCTCAGGAAGGGAGGGGGACTTTTTGTGAGGATTGAGTTGAAGGTTTACTTGGGAACATTTTACATATCGTTTGGGATCACATTTATTCTGTACTCTATGCTGAGCACTTATATTGGGGTTTCCATCTAAATCTCTGAGTGATGTGATTCAGATGAAACCACTGAAGGATCCATTCACTAGAATGAGGCAGCAGAGTGACCTCTGGTTCAGCGATGTCCTATCTTTCAGAAGTGCACAAAACTGTGGCGGAGCACGCTTTTATGAACTTAAAAATTCTATATGTCCTTATAATAGGTAGTCGACACTAGACCGCAATATAAGCAACCAATATCAGTAACAGCATGAAGGCTGCCTGACATTCAAAGAGATTCGAGTAATTACACAAATACATTTTTATCAGTATTGATAAGAATAAAAACATATTATTCTGATTTTTTTTTTTTTTTTTTTTTTTTTAAATATTTTCCTTCCACTTTTTTTTTTAAAAAACTTTTTTTCCCCCACTATGGGACTTTTACTTTTTGTAATGTGTTCGCTTGCAGAGCATAACAAAGCTTTGCTGTACTTTACAAACTGTCTTTAGTGACAAATTTGCTACACCATGCTCAGAGCATGGTGTAAGCAAGTTTTCTAGCTGTGGTGAAACGCAGGTCGTCATGACAACATCGGGTCACCATGGCAACGATTAGCCCCTCGCGATGATGCCGACTTCTCTGATAAAAATATTATTGTGTACTATTGATTTAGGAAATAAATATGGTCACACTTTAAGGCTACACTCACAGCTGGGTTCAGACATTAGGTTTTTCTTTTCCATTCTGGAGGAAGAGAGAATAGGAATCAAATGTCCAAAAGAGAGCCGCTGAATAACTAATATAAATCATGGAAGGAGGAGCTTCATTGATATTTACGGGGTCTGTCCGGGTTCTGTTATGCGATTTGCTTTTATTGTTGTAAAATTGGATCCAGACAGACCCCATTATAATCAATGAGATCCATCTGCTTCTGTTTATGTCAGAAACGCAATGGATCCATATTGCACATTGGTTCTGACTGTCGAGCGTCTGCCCGGCAGTGTGAACGTGGCCTAAGCTCCGCTGACAGACTCCCTTTAAATGTTCTACATTATTCCTGGATTTTGTTGACTCAGAGTTGACGGTAGAAATAGCGCTGAGCCACGGCATGATATGTGGCGTCTTATCACACGCACACAGCACCCTCACAATCCAGATATGCAGGGTGCAATGTTCCATCCTGACTTACCTTGTGATTAGGTGCCTGGAGCGAGGATCAGCCGCTGCATACATATTTATAAGCCAGCGACTACCAACTCCAGAAGAGAGCGGCTGCACCAGTACAACCAGTATCACCACTGCAGCTTACTCACAGGGGAGTGTTCACACACAACATTCCGGTTAGTCACTTATGCAGAGATCCGATATCATAAACAGAAAATAATAAAGCATCTCCATCATTCTGTTATTCACACTGCAGTGGATGTCACAGCATATTACGTCACATAACCTGCACGACCAGTGGCCTCTTTCTTTTTTACTATTATATAACATAAAATAGCTGGAAAAAAAACAAAAACAGGGCTTACTGGTAATGGCTCTTCTCACTAGCATCCTAATCCAGCACATCATACATCTTACAGATCATCATTAGCAAACACGCGGCCAGAAATGTATTTCGGATAACATCCAGTTAGGTCACTTGTGTGAACTGCGACCTTAGACACAGAGCTGTAAAGTGTGGTTGGGATCAGACCGATGCGGAGCAGTCTGTACTCATGTCCTAGGAATCATGGGTGCTTACAAGGAGATGGTTTTTTACCATGGCTGTGGAGTCGGTAAGCCAAACCTGCGACTCCGACTCCCACATACAATATATTGCTTATATTTAAGTGAAAAATTTATTGTACTACAATGTGAACATCAGACATTTTATCATTTTTATGATCCAATAATCAAGATATTTAGATAGAACAGAATATATATTTATTGGAATACAACTTTAGAACACAAAAAACTGTAATAAATTGTAAATATGTAATACACTATGTAATATTGATTACATATATACAGTACAGACCAAAAGTTTGGACACACCTTCTCATTCAAAGAGTTTTCTTTTATTTCATGACTATGAAAATTGTAGATTCATTCTGAAGGCATCAAAACTATGAATTAGCACATGTGGAATTATATAATTAACAAAAAAGTGTGAAACAACTGAAAATGTCTTATATTCTAGGTTCTTCAAAGAAGCCACCTTTTGCTTTGATTACTGCTTTGCACACTCTTGGCATTCTCTTGATGAGCTTCAAGAGGTAATCACCGGAAATGGTCTTCCAACAGTCTTGAAGGAGTTCCCAGAGATGCTTAGCACTTGTTGGCCCTTTTGCCTTCACTCTGCGATCCAGCTCACCCCAAACTATCTCGACAGGGTTCAGGTCTGGTGACTGTGGAGGCCAGGTCACCTGGCGTAGCACCCCATCACTCTCCTTCTTGGTCAAATAGCCCTTACACAGCCTGGAGGTGTGTTTGGGGTCATTTTCCTGTTGAAAAATAAATGGTCCAACTAAACGCAAACCGGATGGAATAGCATGCCGCTGCAAGATGCTGTGGTAGCCATGCTGGTTCAATATGCCTTCAATTTTGAATAAATCCCCAACAGTGTCACCAGCAAAGCACCCCCACACCTCCTCCTCCATGCTTCATGGTGGGAACCAGGCATGTAGAGTCCATCCGTTCACCTTTTCTGCGTGGCACAAAGACACGGTGGTTGGAACCAAAGATCTCAAATTTGGACTCATCAGACCAAAGCACAGATTTCCACTGGTCTAATGTCCATTCCTTGTGTTCCTTAGCCCAAACAAGTCTCTTCTGCTTGTTGCCTGTCCTTAGCCGTGGTTTCCTAGCAGCTATTATACCATGAAGGCCTGCTGCACAAAGTCTCCTCTTAACAGTTGTTGTAGAGATGTGTCTGCTGCTAGAACACTGTGTGGCATTGACCTGGTCTCTAATCTGAGCTGCTGTTAACCTGCGATTTCTGAGGCTGGTGACTCGGATGAACTTATCCTCCGCAGCAGAGGTGACTCTTGGTCCTTTCCTGGGGCGGTCCTCATGTGAGCCAGTTTCTTTGTAGCACTTGATGGTTTTTGCCACTGCACTTGGGGACACTTTCAAAGTTTTCCGAATTTTTCAGACTGACTGACCTTCATTTCTTAAAGTAATGATGGCCACTCGTTTTTCTTTACTTAGAATTTGTATTATGGCAAGAAAAAAGCAGCTAACAGTCTGTTCAGTAGGACTATCAGCTGTGTATCCACCAGACTTCTGCACAACACAACTGATGGTCCCAACCCCATTTATAAGGCAAGAAATCCCACTTATTAAACCTGACAGGGCACACCTGTGAAGTGAAAACCATTTCCGGTGACTACCTCTTGAGCTCATCAAGAGAATGCCAAAAGTGTGCAAAGCAAAAGGTGGCTACTTTGAAGAACCTAGAATATAAGACACAGTATTTTCAGTTGTTTCACACTTTTTTGTTAATTATATAATTCCATATGTGTTAATTCATAGTTTTGATGACTTCAGAGTGAATCTACAATTTTCATAGTAATGAAGATAAAGAAAACTCTTTGAATAAGGAGTGTCCAAACTTTTGGTCTGTACTGTGTGTGTATATATATATATATATATATATATATATATATATATATATATATATATATATATATATATATATATTGTGAGGTAGCGCTGTCATGTAAGTAAGGGGTTCTCGCTTGCAGCGATCGAAAAACACATCCGGCACAGGATTTTCCAACAAATCATAGTCTATGAGGTTTATTCATCCTTCATAAACCTCCAGCAGCAATATACACAGCATTACAGGAGAGCGTCCATTATACAGGCTATTTAGCCCCAGGGTTATCTCACCCACGTCAGGGTTCCCATATGGCTGTTTCTCCAGGCCGCAGAAGTCCACTCACTCCTCAGGGACTCTCAGATACTGGCCGCCATTACACACACAGCCGCTCCACAGGTTGCTGTTAGTGAGGAGATCCTTCTCCTCACAGGACCTTCCAAAAACTGGACCAATCAGGTCCCAGCATTCACTCTATGTGACCTAACCTGGCCACATTATATGGTCCATAGCCACGCCCACCAGGTCACATGACTATGACCTCACCACAGGTCCTTCACACAGACATATATACTTTACAATAGCATTCATAAACATACATATGTCTCTATCTCAAGGTCACCCACCTTGAGATACATAATGGCTCTTCAACCACTCACACTCTTGGGACATCCACACAGCGCCCCCTCGTGGACACAGTGGTCATTACACCACAATATATATATATATATATAAAAAATATAACACTATGACTTCTCAGCTAAGACAAAGCCTAGATCCTCAGGCTACATTCACACTATGGGCGTAGCCAGGATCAAACCTGGGGTGGCAGAACCTCATACTGCACACCCCAGCTGCTGCAGAACCTCATACTGCACACCCCTACACTTGAAAATAAAGCCTGCACCTTAAGATGTGGTGGTGATGAATGCAGTCTATTTATTCCAACTATCAATTGATGTTGATGTGTTACTGAAGACGAGCAATGCCTGTCCTGGGCGTCCTTTTGGGCAGCTATGAGGTGTACCTGACTGGTGCTAAAAAAAAAAAGGAGTGTTAGTCTGTGTGCTACCCGGCTTTCATTCTTTTTGGCACAGATACGAAATGGATAGACAGATATGGATAAATGGATAGATAGAGCAGATTTCTAATCTGCTCTTGAAAACATTATCTATGAGCTCAAAAACCTTTCAGGTGATGCAGCTTTTTAAAAAGCTGATCAGCTTTTGCAGCTGAAAAACGAATCCTCAAAAAACGCTGTGTGTGAATGTAGCTTTAGATCAGGAATATAACAGCCATTTATAGGACATTTCATAACTTTCCCAAATCCCTATGAAAAAATATTCAGCACATCCTGCATTGAATTACTGTACCCAATTTATTATATATTTTAGGAGTCGGTCCATTTTATACCGACTCCAACTCCACCAAAATGAGCACTGACTGACTCCACAGCCCTGTTTTTTACTGCCCATGGCTCACTCCTAGAGAAGAGTCAGATGGCTGTATACATCAGATGGGGATCGCAACTTGCACTGGCCGGCGACTCCTGACCTAAGTGTGACAACTGGACGAAAGTCTGAGCATCGCGTTGCCATTCCCATCTAATTTATATGGCCGTTTGATTCCTTTCTAAACGGAAGCCATCATGTTGAAGATTGGCATCTGATCTGCAGGCGGGATATAATAGAGGAGGTTGAGCGCATTACATGGATATACATTTTTGTGGGAAAATTCAGTAAAATTTAGTATTTTCATCACCAACATCCTTCGTTTTTGTTTACATGAGTGGGCAATCCAAGTCGGTAAGTCTTCTCTGTATGATGGACAGCTATCTCTGCACACACACTGGCCTCAGAGCTATACCAGGGATTTCAATAAATAAACTAAATGTTTATCAATCTGAGCAGCTTCTCCTTTGCGGTCTACAGATCAGTAACGTGATCGGTTCCCTTTAAGTAACCAATATAACCAGGGGTTGTCCTTATCAAGATGACAGTTTTTCATATACACTCTTCAGGTTACATGGGTAAGGTTAACTTTAGATGTCCATGTAGTCCATGGACGCCTTTTATCTGAAAGACCACTATACGAGTAGTTAACAATGATAAAGTCAGTTGTCTATTGGTGGTGCCAGTTCCTATCCAAAAGGCTGTTTAAAGGGAATCTGTCACCTATTTTTTGGGCTATGAGATGCGGCCACCGCCATCAGGGGCTTATCTTCAGCATTCTGCATGCCATAGGGGGGCCTGGCTTCAAACTAACAAGTAGCCAGTACTATTGCTTCCGTCATAGCACCGCTTCTCCACCGCTGCCAAATGTGTACCACCACCAGCAGCAGCGACATGATCACCAATCACTGGGCTCAGCGACAGAAGGCATGGATCACTGAACATTGAGGAGGGTGGGCAAGTACCAGATGTTTATTATGTTTTTAACACTGTGTGCGGAATACTGAAAGGGTAAAAACCCCTTTAAAATGAGTGACGTTGAGACAGAGGAAGTTAGAATGTTAGAAAAACCTCAATATCTCTGCTTGCCATCACTAGATAGAAACATTCTTATTTCCACCTGTATACATTGGAGCAATCAGAGGAATCTGTGGTAATTCTGTACTTAGCTGAAATCTTAGCACCCACTAAGGCAGTGGTGAGAAAAGTCCAATCTGCAATATCGTTTCATTCAGCCTTTGAGCTGATTCCCAGTGGGTTTTGGGGTTGGTCCCGTTTTTTTTCCCTAGCTATCTGCCCTTTAACTTTTCTGTAGCATGCGCACACATAGCTCAGCTTTCAATACTAAGAGTCACCACGACGGAGCACACATGCACAGCAGTCCCGGCGCCTCCCCAGCGACGTATACACACGGGCACCTCCCCCGCGATGCATACACACACGGACGGCCTCCTCTGCGACGTATACTACAGACCTCCCCAGTATGGGTTCTATGAATGAGACGTGATTAATTTCTTGCTGGGAGGAGACCTGAAGTACAATATACAGCTGTGTTCAGTACAATGTACTGCCGTGAGCCGTTCTTTCCAAAACTTGCCAACGCAGAGAATCAACGGCGCTCCACACTAATCAAGACTAATTTGGAAAAGCAGCTGCGAGTAGCATCATCATCAGTACCACTTAACACCACAGAGAAGAAGCTCCAGCCAGCACATTAGGAGCGAGCTGATTAAAGGTTTGATGAAATACAGCAGGATAATTTCAGTTGATAACTTTGCTTGGCTCCTGATTGATGGTTGAAATATCTATATGGTCCTTGGCAAAAGAAGAAGAAAATAAGATTTTTTTTTTTAGTCTCCTCAAAATGGTTGGCCTAGCCTTAATAAGCTGCTAATATCAGGTAATAGTTTGAGGGGCTTTAGACTCATCACTCTCACCAATCCGAACCTTGAACAGACCGGTGCTCCCACTATTTACCTCGGCCCTATTCACTTAGACATCACAATATTATACACCACACTGACACTAAGTCTACGCATCACATTAGTGTGCTAGGTTTTATTACAGAACCACAAAGAGAATCCTATGACTGTAAGCTGACTCAGTGTTTGTGTACACAGTGTCTTGATGGTTTATGAAGTGACGTGTCATCAAGCTAGGCAACATGTCTATTGTCATCACAACTTACAAATCTACTGTATATTGAGGATGTAACCAATTAAATAAGGCATAATTAATGTATGGACATTCATTACACCGGTGACATCTCACTCCCTCATCCTGAGTCTAATCAGCGAGCTCTAATTATGGAGTAGCAGTTTTGTGATTACGGTATTTCTTGGTTTTCCCCAATTTGTTCCTTTGTTACTCCCAAAAATAAATTGGTTCTCTGATGCAAATAAACATCCGCAGTGCACCCTTGGCATGGTTAAACGCATTGGTGCGTCACTGCATCCATTTATTTAGATTACCAGCACTCATGTCGATTGTGAGCTCTGGCTTGTCCAGAGACAGATGTCTGAGGATAAACCTCCATTATGTGATTATTGTCCCTGTGCAGTAGAGAGCACAAACATCCCTACCATCACCGCACTCTAATCAGCATGTTCATTTACAGTTGTGGCCAAAAGTATTGACACCCCTGCAATTCTGTCAGATAATATTCAGTTTCTTCCTGAAAATGATTGCAAACACAAATTCTTTGGTATTATCTTCATTTAATTTGTCTTAAATGAAAAAACACAAAGAGAAATTAAGCAAAAAGCAAAACATTGATCATTTCACACACAACTCCAAAATGGGCCAGACAAAAGTATTGGCACCCTCAGCCTAATACTTTGTTGCACAATCTTTATCCAAAATAACTGCGACCAACCGCTTCCGGTAACCATCAATGAGTTTCTTACAATGCTCTACTGGAATTTTAGACCATTCTTCTTTGGCAAACTGCTCCAGGTCCCTGATATTTGAAGGGTGCCTTCTCCAAACTGCCATTTTTAGATCTCTCCACAGGTGTTCTATGGGATTCAGGTCTGGACTCATTGCTGGCCACCTTAGAAGTCTCCAGTGCTTTCTCTCAAACCATTTTCTAGTGTGTTTTGGGTCATTGTCCTGCTGGAAGACCCATGACCTCTGAGGGAGACCCAGCTTTCTCACACTGGGCCCTACATTATGCTGCAAAATTTGTTGGTAGTCTTCAGACTTCATAATGCCATTCACACTGTCAAGCAGTCCAGTGCCAGAGGCAGCAAAGCAACCCCAAAACATCAGGGAACCTCCGCCATGTTTGACTGTAGAGACCGTGTTCTTTTCTTTGAATGCCTCTTTTTTTTCTCCTGTAAACTCTACGTTGATGCCTTTGCCCAAAAAGCTCTACTTTTGTCTCATCTGACCAGAGAACATTCTTCCAAAATGTTTTAGGCTTTTTCAGGTAAGTTTTGGCAAACTCCAGCCTGGCTTTTTTATGTCTCGGGGTAAGAAGTGGGGTCTTCCTGGGTCTCCTACCATACAGTCCCTTTTCATTCAGACGCCGACGGATAGTACGGGTTGACACTGTTGTACCCTCGGACTGCAAGGCAGCTTGAACTTGTTTGGATATTAGTCGAGGTTCTTTATCCAACATCCGCACAATCTTGCGTCGAAATCTTTTTGTCAATTTTTCTTTTCCGTCCACATCTAGGGAGGTTAGCCACAGTGCCATGGGCTTTAAACTTCTTGATGACGCTGCGCACGGTAGACACAGGAACATTCAGGTCTTTGGAGATGGACTTGTAGCCTTGAGATTGCGCATGGTTCCACACAATTTGGTTTCTCAAGTCCTCAGACAGTTCTTTGGTCTTCTTTCTTTTCTCCATGCTCAATGTGGTACACACAAGGACACAGGACAGAGGTTGAGTCAACTTTAATCCATGTCAACTGGCTGCAAGTGTGATTTAGTTATTGCCAACACCTGTTAGGTGCCACAGGTAAGTTACAGGTGCTGTTAATTACACAAATTAGAGAAGCATCACATGATTTTTTGAACAGTGCCAATACTTTTGTCCACCCTCTTTTTTATGTTTGGTGTGGAATTATATCCAATTTGGCTTTAGGACAATTCTTTTTTCATTTAAGACAAATTAAATGAAGATAATAATACCAAAGAATTTGTGTTTGCAATCATTTTCAGGAAGAAACTGAGTATTATCTGACAGAATTGCAGGGGTGTCAATACTTTTGGCCACAACTGTATCTATTCTCCCTACAGGTATGTCATTCAGCTTTCCCACACTGATCTTTGCTACCTCACCCTGTTGCAAAAACGTGGTATGCTTTTAAACTGACCCCTGCAATACCCCCAATGTTATTTATGATTTTGTTTACTCTGCCTTGATCATATACATCCAATTCACTCCTAATTATCTGACCAAGATGAGCACAGACCACTCCCCAATGCTTCACACCTGAATGCACTTTGTTGCACATATATTGTATAGCATAAGTCTGCCAGGACGCCAGTTTGCACCGTGTATCCTATAAGTGTGTGTTATACAAGTGAGCAGCTCAGAATTAATCCAGAATGGAACCAGGAGGGAACGGAAAGTAACTATATACAGTCACTGTAAACAAAGTTTCTGTTTGTTTTCACTCTGACCTCTATAATCCTTCAATTTCTGCTAACCCCCCTAATCCCTAGACCTAGTCAGGAACTATTAATCTCACCCTCCATCCTCCCCATCCATCTCACCTCCTCCACAGAACTTTTCCTCAACATACAATCCTATGTCTCCAAACACAGACAACCTCCTCATGCCCTCTCCTGCTAACACTCTCTGCTCCTCCACACTGCCAGTGATCTTGCTCCAAAACTTGGTCCTCCTCACTACATTCCCACAGTCATTTCTACCTCCCATCCACACTCTATCACAACTTTCTGTAACCTAATCTTATATCCATTCACCCCGCCCCGGCTTCCCCAGTTGCACTAACAGGAGCTCTATGGAACGCTCGCTCTGTCTACAACAAACTTTCCTACATCCATGATCTTTTCATTACTCACAAACTTTCCTTCCTCGCCATCACCGAATCCTGGCTGACACAGCCTCTCCTGGTGCACTCTCGTATGGTGAATTCCACCTTTCCAACACCCACTGTCCCAGCAACAAGTATGGTGGAGGAGTTGGTTTTCTCCTGTCAGATAACTGCTCCTTCACCCCAATCCCACTGCCACCATCTCTTCCTTTGAGGTGCACTCTGTGCAAATCTACTCCCCCCTTCAACTGGCTGTCATTTACCACCCCCCAGGGCCAGCCACCACCTTCTTTGAACACTTCACCACCTGGCTACTTCCATTTCCTCTCCGCTGACATCCCCACTATCACCATGGGTGACTTCAACATACCCACTGACACTTCCCTCTCAGCTGCCACTAAACTTCGATCTCTCACTTCCTCCTTCGGACTCATTCAATGGTCTTCTGCAGCCACTCACAAAGATAGCCACATATTGGACCTCATCTACACGCGCCTCTGCTCCCCATCTAACCTCTCTAACTCACCTCTCCCTTTCTGACCACAACCTACTCACAATCTCTTCCCTCTCCACTCCTTGTCCACAATCGCCACTCCACAAACTTGCACACCCTCGCAGAAATCTTAAACACCTCGATCTACACTCACTGTCTGAATCCCTTCTCCCTCTTACGGACATAAATTCTCTACACAATGCAGATGCCGCTCTATATAACACCACAATAGCTGAAGCTCTTGAATCGGTTGCCCCTCTCACACATACCAAAGCTCGCAAAATAGACAGCCCTGGCACACCAGCCTGACCAAAGAACTGAGATAGGCTACCAAGGTTGCTGAGCAGAGATGGAAGAGATCCCACTCCAACGAGCACTTCACCACATTCAAACAGTCCCTCACTACTTTCAAGGCCACACTCGCTGCAGCAAAACAAATCTAATTCTCATCTCATATCCTCCCTGTCTCACAACCTTAAACAACTATTCAACACTTTCAAGTCACCCCTCCGTCCCCAAGCACCCCCTCCCTCTCCACTCATCTCAGCTGAAGACTTTGCCTCATTTTTCAAGCAGAAGGTTGATAACATCAGAGACAGTTTTGGTTGACAACCTCCAGAGCCCTTCCTCCTAACTGTTCTGCCCTCCTCCTCCAAAACCAACTTCTCCACCATTACAGAAGATCGACTCTCCACTCTACTCTCAAGATCACATCTCACTACCTGTGCACTTGATCCCATCCCACTTCATCCAAAATCTCACCAGTCTTCATTCCAACCCTAACCCATCTCTTCAACCTATAACTAACAACTGGTGTTTTACCCTCACGCTTTAAACATGCTTCAATCACACCTATCCTCAAAAAGCCCTCTCTTGACCCATCCTCTGCATCTAACTATCACCCCATTTCACTTTTCCCCTATGCCTCAAACCTACTGGAACAACACGTCCATCTTGAACTGTCCTCCCACCTCTCTTCCTGCTACCTCTTCGACCTCTTACAATCTGGCTTCCCGCCGCATCACTCCACTGAAACTGCCCTAAACAAAAGTAACAATGACCTATTAACCGCCAAAGCCAAGCGACACTACTGACCTCCTCCTCCTAAACCTGTCCTCTGCCTTTAACACAGTGGACCATTCCCTATTATTACAGACCCTCATCTATTGGCATCACTGACTTGGCCCTATGTTCGATCTCGTCATACCTAACAGATCGGACATTCAGCATATCCCAATCACACACCACCTCTTCACCTCGCCCTCTCTATCTGTCGGAGTTCCACAAGGTTCAATCCTAGGGCCTCTGCACTTCTCCATTTACAACTTCGGTTTGGGACAGCTCATAGAATTTCACGGCTTTCAGCATCACCTCTATGCTATGACACACATCTTCATCTCTGGACCAGATATTACGTTCCTACTAACCAGAATACCACAACGTCTGTCTGCCATTTCATCCTTCTCTGCTAGATTTCTAAAACTTAATATGGACAAAACAGAAATCATCATCTTTCCCCCATTTCACTTGACTCCCCCAACTCTCCCCTGTACCACAAGCTCGTTGCCTCGGGGTAATCCTTGACACTGATCTCCCCTTCAAACCACATATCCAAGCCCTTTCCACTTCCTGATGACTTCAACTTAAAAATATTTCCCGGATCCGTGCATTTCTCAACCAAGAATCTGCAAAAACCCCAGTCCATGATCTCCCGCCTTGACTACTGCAACCTCCTGCTCTGTGGCCTCCCCATTAACACTTCTCCAATCTATTCTAAACTCTGCTGCATGACTAATCCACCTGTCCCCCCCCCCCCCCTATTCCCCTGCCTCTCCCCTCTGTCAATCCCTGCACTGGCTCCCCATTACCCAGACTTCAGTTCAAAACCCTAACCATGACATACAAAGCCATCCGCAGCCTGTGTCATCCATACATCTGCGACCTCGTTTCCCGGTACTTACCTGCACGCAACCTCCGATGCTCACAAGACTTCCTTCTATACTCCCCTCTTCCCACAATCGCATACAAGATTTCTCCTGCGCATCACCACTACTCTGGAACTCTCTACCCCAACACATCAAACACTTGCCTACCATGGAAAACTTCAAAAAGAACCTGAAGACCTACCTCTTCCGACAAGCCTACAACCTGCAGTAACCACCAAACCACTGCAGGGCCAGCTCTACCCTCACTTACTGTATCCTCACCCATCCTTTGTAGATTGTGAGCCCTCGCAGGCAGGGTCCTCTCCTCCCGCACCAGTCGCGACTTGTATCGTTTAAGATTACTGTACTTTTATTTATTATGTATACCGCCATAGAATAAATGGCACAATAATAGTAATAAAAAAAATACTGCCATTGTTCATCTCTTCTGCCATCGACTCAGTGCAAAAGAGCACACAGATCACCCTCGCCTTCACAGATACAGGGTGCACATAATGGAGGCTTGTCTACAGACCGCATCGCCCCTGATCTAAGCAAGTGGAAAGAACGGTGCACCGAGGCCTTTAACCATGCCAAGGGTGCACTGAGCACCTCCATGTGACTTCATACTGTGTCTGGAAGATAAGATCTGTTTGCAGTCTGGGCCAATTTACTTATTTTCTACCATAGGTATAGGGCCTGATTTATAAAGTTGTTTTTCACAGAATTATGAAATAAAACACCTCATAGGATCCAAATTTTCTGCTTCACCTAAGTGGATGGAGCTGGAGTGTGGCTAACCATGCCAGTCTAATTCATGACAATTTAAACCACTGTAGAGGTGCAGAGTTTCCCAGAAACTTACTCCTGTCCCTGACTGGAGACCTCTGGCGAAGGCACATGCAAGATGCGCCTAATTCATAGTGGCATACACTTCTTAGGCTATGTCCACATTTTGTTTTAGAATAATGCAAGTGGCTCCATTGGTGATCATGTCTGAAGCCTTGGAAAACGGGATTCAGACGTACGTGCCGACAGGTCAACTAACAAATGCTGCTGAAAATCACTGTACAACGCCAATCTTCATGAACTGGGCCCATAATGTACACATTTGCAGACGTACCCTTCGTGAACTTGGTTCTTGAAGAAGCTGGTGGTGTACACTGAAAGTGCTGCTGAAAGACTGACCTTTCCTCCTGCAGTGGTATGGAGAATCCACAGCAGAGGTGAAGCATGTGATGAGAGAGCTTGTCAATCAAGCTAGGTGTGTGGAGATACCGTTAGCAGCTTCAATACACTCGTGCCCCAATTCATCAGAGTGTTTATGCCACAAAACTGGTGTAAAACAACTGAAAAATTGGGTAAAAATTAAGCGACTTTTGGAGTTTTCATGCCACATACTGGCAGTTCTGACAAAATGGGTGGAGATGGTGAGGAGACAGGGCATGACTACATCTGCCTGTCAAATTTACAGAAAATGGCAGTGTTTTAC
The DNA here is from genome assembly GCF_039654945.1 of Dendrobates tinctorius. NCBI lineage: Eukaryota > Metazoa > Chordata > Amphibia > Anura > Dendrobatidae > Dendrobates > Dendrobates tinctorius. The sequence goes on from NW_027361829.1 coordinate 33,612,106, forward strand.
AAAAAAGTCTAGGGCTGCACTCACTTCCCTGAGGCATTTATCGCCCCTCCTGGAACCGGTCGTCACAGTAGGCTGGGGCTGCACTCACTTTTCTGCAGCCTCTATTGCTCCTCTTAGAACAGGATGTCATCAGGGGGAAGCTGCAGTTACTACAGTTTCTTGCATCTCCGCCCTCTGAAGATGACCTGGCTCCATGGTGATAGACACTGGATAGTGATTAGGGGGCAGTGATAGAAGCAGGGACATCAGCACTGCCCCATGACGACAATTCATTTTAGGGCGGTGCCAGAAGCTTTGAGTGCTCGTGTCACTTGCGGCTTTATGTCGTTAGGGGGCAGAGATATTAGAAGCAGCAGTGGAGATAGGAGTGCCGGCGCTGCACTCCCACAGATTCTACCATGGATCCAGGACATGCCAGAAACTATAACAAGTAACTGTAGCGCTGACCTTTGATGACGTCCTGTTCCAGAAGGTGATATAATGCACCCCAGCCTCCTGGGACTTTCTATTTTAGAAGCTTCTCAAATGAAACATGAAAGGACGTGCAGTAAAAGACACCACACATTTAGGGATTAGCTAGATAGGGAGAAGTGTAGAATATTGTGTAATTAAAAAAAAATGTAAAAAGTGGATAAGGTATAAGGAAAGATATTTAGAAAGGACATTTTAGGTACTGGACCAGCCCACGAAGGGATGATTCAAACCTCTGTTTTTCTCACATCCAAATGTGTTCCGTTTTTCATGTACATAGAGAAAAAAAAAAAAAAAAGTTTCTCCCCCTCCTCCCATATGACGGTCTGTGACTATCAGACTGCACTCGAATGGCATCTCAGTCTGATCCGATTTTTTGGTGGACCCATAGATGGATCCAAGGGTCAGATCTAAAATCGGCAAAAATCAGACATGCCTGTGATTTTCCATATTAAAAAAAAATAAAACATCACATGTAAATTACTTTAGAATGGACTATAACAGGTACAAGTGCCATTTGTGAAAACCACGGAAAGCAATTATGCGCAAAAATCAGACATCTGAATGAGGTCAAGACTGTAGTAGGAAATACCAGTCTTAAAGGGAATCCGTCAGAAGGTTTTTGCTATGTAACCTGAGACCACCATAATTACAGTGATGTGTCACTTACTGGGCTGTGTTTTGCTGTTACAATACAATCAGAGTTTCTTCATCAGTAGATTATCACCACAGGACAAGCATACATGTGCATGCTAGTCCAACCATACCCCCAGCACTGATTAGCAGTCTAAGTCACTATGCATTGTGCGCAAGAAAGCTGTGGTGTGAGTGGTGTAAAACACAGGTCAATATCAGATCGGCAGCAGAGAAAATTTTGCTCCCATCACAACTGCTGCATCCAGTGAACCAAGTGACATTGCTGCAATCAGGGTCTCTGTCTCTACACCATGCTGCTGACAGAATCCCTTTAATGAATAGGGGTCTTAGACTTGTAAAATCTGGCGTATTATAGCTGGACTCCTAAAACGCTGAGTTTTCAGAAAGGATTGAATTCACGGATGGATCTGCACAGTAAGCCCACCATCCTCATCAGGGTTAGAGGATCCATTTGAAGAGGCGTACAGATTATATGGTTAGATTTGGCGACAGACTTTCTTCAAGGGGTTTCCCATATCATAAACTTAGACACAGAAAAACACACAGAATGACAAACGTGCATTAATACTCTGTTGTAAAATATATGTAACAGTAAGCAACAAGTGCTAGTAAAAGATAACAAAAAAAAGGGTATTTAGTTCATACTTTTTTTGCAAAAAATGTATACCAAGCCACTCCACCACATCACGGTAACCCTTCTCGGAGCAGTCCTATCTAATGTATTTAAAACCTGATCATGTGAACAATACCTACATGAGCAGGATTCATTTATTTCTTGCTTATGCAAGCTTTGGGAGATCCCTGCCTCTCTCTTGTGGGACATGCACATAAAAAGCCATTATGCCCAGCGAGCCCATACCGTGCAGCGCCTTTCTGAATCCTGCTCATGTAGGTATTGTTGACAAGATCAGGTTTTAAACACATTAGATAGGACTGCTCCGAGAAGGGTTACTGTGACGTGGTGGAGTGGCTTGGTATACATTTTTTGCAAAAAACGTATCAACTAAATACCCTGTATTTGTTATCTCTTACTAGCACTTGTTGCTTACTGTTACATATATTTTACAACAGAGTATTCATGCATGTTTGTCATACTGTGTCTCAGTCTTCGGGTGGTGTGAACAGTCTCTTACTGACCTGTTCATTTTTGTGCATGTTCCATGTGTTCTTAATCCATATCAAACTTGTAGCATATAGCTAAGATATGATATTACCTGGTGATAAATTCAAAAATTGAAGGGGTTGCAGCACTAGTTTAGCTATGCCCCATACACATCAGTGCTCCCAGAATTTGGCACGGTTTTAACGACTTAAGACTATCAGAGAGAACTTGGTGGGCACGGACAGATTACCCTGCAATAAACACCATTCACTGAAAACACTACAGCCTGGCCTATAGCAGTATGCGGATTGCCAGCGAGGCTGCATTTAGCACACGGTTACCTGGGACAATCAAATTAAAGAGTTCAGTAATTCAGAATTTCCCTTTTCCCATCTGCAGCCATGTCACTGGCACAAGACAGAAAGCACAGCTGATGGGATGGATAAACCTTCACTGCAAAAATGACGATGGTGCGGAGCTTCACCTGCAGCTGAGAAATGCTGCCCAATGCACAAGCACGTGTCAGGCGCTGGCGGTTTGATCTCAGCCAGGGATGTGCAACTCTGAAACGCTGCGGGCTTTCAGAGAAAAATATACTGTAAGAGCTGCACAGGAGACCAGTCAGACATGTAGACCCCCGGCGGCTTCTCCCACCCGCTGCATTGGACTGACAGGTCTCTCCCTGGTCATACAGCCAGTGCCGGATACTTGCTGCACACATCAGCCGTCACGTTCCCTTCCAGGAGGACCTGCACCTTCATCATATGAGGACACTCCTGGGTACATGTGTGATGTTCACTGAATTTATGAATGAAACTCCACTGTGGGTCCGGAAAAACCACGGACAGCAGCAGGAGGGCGTCAGTACAGTGAGGTCTGCTTTTAACATTGCAATTGTTAGAAGAGAATTTTCCATTTTTTCTTTTCTATATGAGAAAATCACGGATGAAACTAATGGTGAAAACAGACACACTGATGAAAAAAAACCACAGAAGGAAAAGAAGCCTTAAAGGGGGACGTCCGAAGACAAACTATATTTCATTCTACATCCCTATCTATTGCCAGCCCTCCCTCAAGTGACGTCACTGGTCTCCTGCACGCCAGGCATTCTGCCACCGCTCTGTCGCCGGCTGATTATTACTGATCTGAGCCGACAACAGAGCACACGCCATCACTGTGCAGATCACACGGCTCGCAAGGAGGGACACAGCAACTGAAAGGCGCGTCACCAATGACACTTCATTTCAGGGAGGGGGAAGGGGCTGTGACTGCAAGTCACAAATATACTGCTCTATATTGAAAGAAGACACTACCACCACTCTGTGCCCTCGGTAGATGTGCACTTTTCCAACATGCCAATAATCCAAAACACACATAAAAGGGATTGTCCACTACTAGGACAACCCCTTCTTCAACTAAATGTTTGGCCCCGATAAAACAAAAAATCCTAAACTCACTTCCCGTGCTGGTGCCATTACAGCGGCGTCAGCACTCACGCTGTTGTTCTGACACATGGTGTTCAGCGCCCAGTCAGCACTGGCGTCGTTGTCCCCGCCTTCCATCAAACTGAACATGAAGTCCAAGGTCAGCTGCAGCCCGGACTTCCTCTTCATGCTCAATTCGTGTAAAGGTGGAGACCGTGACGCCAGGTTCACGAGTCACAAGGACAGCATGAGAGCCCTGGGACCGCAAGTGCCGACACCGCTGGAATGGAGCCAGCACAGGAGGGGAGTAATCAGCACCTAAAACTTAGATAAAGAAGGGGATTTCCTATTAGTGGACAACACCTTTAAGGCCACTGTTGCATTTCTGGATGAAAGTGATTCAGTGGACAAGCAAGTCTCCTGATCTGAACCCTATACAGTAGTGCAGTCTGCTGCATTTGCTAGAAGCATCAGACAGCACATAGTTCAGACCAGTGAAGTGACGAAGTCTGGTCCTGTCAATCAATCAGGAGCACCAACCCCCTGAAGGCAGGGAAACAGCATGCTCCTGATAGACAACTTGGGATATTCCCCCTTAATACATCACTATTTAGCTATGGGAACAGAACATTCTGCATTGCTTTAGGAGACGCTCGGGTTGTGTTCCCACAATATCAGGCCCATCTACACCGATGCTGCAGTCTCGTGCGTTCTTTCTGGATTTCACTGGATGCAGCACATAGGGAATGTATAGCGCACTCACTCTGCGGGGGGCGCTACAAGGGTCTGATCACGTGCTGCAGAAATTCCTGGGATTGAAATTCAGTTCCATTAGTAGAAGTAGTTTTTCCAGATTAATGGGAGAGTCACAGGAGTTTCTGCAGCAGATGAAGTCACCCCAAGGAGATGTTCACACACGGAGGAAAAACGTGTCCGTCACTGTGAACACGCAACATCCACGTGTTGATTACGGGTTTTGTGGCGTACTGCATTACAAAAGTATTGAACAGGGCGACCTCAGCGGAGGAGCGTCTGCCGCAACCGGTCCGACCTCAGCGGAGGAGCGTCTGCCGCAACCGGTCCGACCTCAGCGGAGGAGCGTCTGCCGCAACCGGTCCGACCTCAGCGGAGGAGCGTCTGCCGCAACCGGTGCGCTCCGACCTCAGCAGGATTGGATTGGGGAGACATCTGCCGCGACCAGCACGCTCCGACCTCAGTGGGGGGGGGGGACGTCTGCTGCGACTGGCGTGCTCCGATCATGGTGTATCGACTTTCCTCCACTGTGGAAAGTCTGCACCTAAATAAAATCCTCAGTAGCACAGGCTGCTGCAGTAACGGTGCACATTTCCACATATTTTACCTACTGGAAAAACTACAACCTGCGGGGAAGCCCTGCAGCATAGATGGACAGGCCATGGACTTGAAGGCTGAGTGCACACATACTTTTTTGCCCTGCGGATTTTTCTGCGCAGAATTGAAGAAATCCGCTGGTCAAATGACCTGCATTTTTCCTGCGGATTTCTTCCTTTTTTTCTTGGTTTTCTTGCGTTTTTGTGCAGATTTCTTCCTTTTTTCTTGCAGTTTTTGTGCGGTTTTCCCCCTGCGGATTTGGAGACTGGGGAGGTGGAAAACCGCACAAAAGTAGTAACATGCTGCGGATGTTGTACCGCGGAAAAACCCGCAGCGCCTGCACAGCGGTTTTTTTTTCCAATGATTTACATGCTACTGTACATCACACTGCGGATCCGCAGGAATTCTGCATCGTGTGCACACAGCCTAACACACAGTGTGGATCAGCATGCCACCTGCAGACTTCAGAAGCCACGGTCACTAGTCACAGTACTCACCATTTCTATGATTTTTGTTTTCCTTCCAGTTTTCTTCTTCACTGTGAATATATATTGTGCCAGCACCACTCCGGCCACCAGGGCACACATGCTGGCGCTGGCCACCGCCCCCATTTTGGCCACAGAAGCCCTGTCCATGGCTCGTACAGGTACACTGTATAACCAGACACGGTCCGTCAGCACCACGTGCTACAGGTGCATAGGACTATGAGCTATAGTCACGTGAGCACAGAGCGACACACAAGCCCATGCTGTACCGCCGGGGTCACAAGCTGCCTGTGTGTGTGAACGGCTACATAGGCCGCGCCGCCGTCCGCTCCCGCCCACTCCGGTTGCCGGCTGTCACGCGTCTAGTGACAGTTCCTGCTTTTCCGCTTCCGTTTTCCATGCGCTTAGCAACGCTCAGACTATTAATCCCGCCCATGCTATGTAACTGCACTCTCCGATAGGCGGAAAGTCGTGACGTCAGGGCGCCACTGACCACCTACAAACTGCAGAACGAAACCAAAGAACCCAGTATTTCCACCTGTTGCCTAGGTAACGGAAGCGAAGCGGATAGTGTGTGGCGGAGGCCGAGCGGCGGTTCCTGATTGCAGCCTGCACGGGATCCCTGTGGGCTCAGCTCTGTGTGTACCCCGATTCCACGCACAGCGCCGGGCGTGTACAGCTCCGACCCCACCAGTGTCTGGGGATTCACCATTAGGAGCTGCCGCATTTCCCGGGGGATTATGTGCCATAACCGGGACAAGTGTATATCGGGCAGGGCTGCCACTAGGAATTTCGGGGCCCCATACTGGCAAAATTTTGGGGCCCCCTTGAGACTCCGCCCAGGCTCCACCCCAGCTCCGCTTCCACCCCTCAAACGGTCTACAGTCCCACAGCACTCTCTTGGGAAAACGCCACTTCTCACCTATCACACATTACAGGGAACCTGTCACCCCTTTTTTCGAATATGAGCTGCCGACACCGCCATCAGGGGCTTAGCTACAGCATTCTGTAATGCATTCTGTAATGCTGTAGATAAGCCCCCGAAGTAACCTGAAAGAGAAGAAAAACGAGTTTAGGGCCTGTCACACTAAGCGATATCGCTAGCAATATCGCTATAACGTCACTGGTTTTGTGACGTTATAGTGATATCGCTATGTGTGATACTTACTTCCGACCCACTCCCCCGCTGGTTATCACTGATCGCGCGAGAACGTCCTGGACCGTTTCTCATCATCACCTTCCTGCTGGGCTTCCTGTGGCGCCGACGAGCGACGCATGGACGCGGGCCGTAGGACGTCAGAATCGCCTCATCTGACAGGTAAGTAGCGATCCCCGTCCCCAGCGATGTCGCTGGTGAGATCTGCCTGTATGGCAGCTCACTAGCAACCACTTAGCGATGCCCCAGCAATCCTGACCGCGTCATATCGCTGGTCGGGATCGCTGGTGCATCGCTAAGTGTGACAGTACCTTTAGATTATACTCACCCCGGCGTCCGGTCTGGCTCCTCCCATCTTGCAGCTATGACGTCCTCTTCTTTCCTTCCTGTTGTGGCTCCTGCACAGGCGCACTGCTCTGCCCTGTTGAGGGCAGAGCAGAATACTGCAATGCGCAGGCACCGGACCTCTGACCTCTGCCTGTGCACTGCAGGACTCTGCTTTGCCCTCAACAGGGCAGAGCAGTGCGCCTGCGCAGGAGCCACAACAGGAAGGAAAGAAGAGGACGTCATAGCTGCAAGATGGGAGGAGCCAGACCGGTCGCCGGGGTGAGTATAATCTAACTCTTTTTTCTTATCTTTCAGGTTACTTCGGGGGGGCTTATCTATAGCATTACAGAATGCTGTAGATAATCCCCTGATGGCGGTGCTGGCAGCTCATATTCGAAAAAAGGGGTGACTACATCACACATATAGCCGGCAGCTCTTGTTTTGGCCAAAAGATTTTTTAAGCCTCCACCACAACACTGTAGACACTTTTGTCCGAGCTATACTCTATTGTAACCTATTAAATATTTGTTAAAATATCCAATACAATTTAGGTATATTTTTATTTATTTTTCGATTTTTAAAATTACCAATAATATCACATACAAGGAACAAATACCGCAACACCATGTTCAGACCACATATTACCACCACATCTACCGTCTGGCCCTTCCTCCACACCTGGGTATCACCAACACCTTCCACGTGTCTCTCCTTAAAGGGAATCTGTCACCCATTTTTAGTGATATCATGTAAAGATATCACCCAATTGTGCATCCCATAAGGATTCTATTAGGACTTCTGCATGTGGGGGCATAGACCGCTCTGAAAAATACTGGCGCATGCGCAGTACCGATTATATGCTTTGCCGGAGGCCTTTTCAATGCGCAAGCGCGGAAAACTATGGCATCTGTGATATTCACAGATGAAGATTACGTTCAGCAAGCCGAGGAGAGGGGAGAAGGCGAATAAGCCCCACCCGTCAGACCGGACCACGGCGATTTCCATACATCACCAAGATAAAAAAGGTATTTATGCATCAAAAGTGCGGGGTTGGGGGCAATCAAAAGTCCTAATAGAATCCTTGTGGGACGCACAATTGGGTGATATCTTTACATGATATCACTAAAAATGGGTGACAGATTCCCTTTAAGCCCGTTCACATGTCCCAGTTTTCCGAGTCATCTACCGGGACATCAAGCTTGTCCTCGGACGAATACGAGGTGAACGCCATTGTGGGGTGTAAGGTTGGTACATGGCAAAAGGTATTACCTGGTGGACTGGAAGGGTCATGGCCCAGAGGATAGGACCTGGGAGCCTGTGGAGAATATTCATGCTCCCCTGCTCATTGCAGCCTTTGATCATAGCAAGGCGTAGGAGGGAGGGGGCCCTGGGAGGTGGGGTAATGTTAGGCGTCGGGTTTCTGCCTCTGCACAGGAGGAATACCGAGCCTTGCCTTCTGCGGTCTCTCATTCAGTCCGAGCTGCAGTGGAGCCTGCTCAGCAAAGCCGGCGATCCAGGCGTCTTGCTCAAGCTAGTGCTGTTGGGTTGGTTGCTGCTGCCTTCCCTGGTTCAGCTATAGCAGCCTGCACTAGTCAGCAGCAAGCAGCTCCAGAGTCTAAGTCCCTTTTGCAGCCCACTGAGCATGCCCGTGGGACGACCTCGCATTGGAGGTCGGAGGTCACGTACTCAGGTCCTCAAGCAGCTCAGATTGGACCATCAGGAAGGTTCCGGAAGGACGCTGCTATAAAAGGGTAGCATGGCCTCTCGGCCATGCGCTAGTATAGACTCATTATGTTATTGGTATGTGTGACGATGGATGCATGAAACTGGTGAATGACTCATTAAATTACCCCCTCCTTTGATACTCGTGTTAGGGTATCTGAGTCAGCGCCACCGGGTGGCTATATTTCCGCCACTGTGCTCCTAGCAATATCACACTAGCATCTGGTGGTGTCATCCTGTATAGGGCACTACCGTATCGTGCCAAGTCAGCACCCGCCAGTGTAGCGCCATACGCCAGTTGTGCGCTGTTTAGCCCAACCTTGAGTGATTAGAGGCGCATACCAGTGAGGCGCCGTGCACACTTGTGCGTCTCTCTCACTGCAATTGCAGCGTCGAGCGCTGCTGGTCTAGAGGGACCCTTTCCCTTGTCTAGGGAGCAGGGTCTTGTGACCGTATAGCAGCGCTCCCCCAGCCGAGTCCTGTGAGGTTAACAGGCTCTGGCCTATAATTTCCAAGTTCAGTTTTTGTCCCCTTTTTGAATATTGGCACCACATTTGCTATACGCCAGTCCTGTGGTACAGACCCTGTTATTATGGAATCTTTAAAGATTAAAAATAATGGTCTATCTATGACTGTGCTTAATTCCTGCAGTACTCGGGGGTGTATCCCATCCGGGTCCGGGGATTTGAAAATTTTAGTGATTTTTATACGCCGCCGTACTTCCTGCTGGGTTAAGCAGGTGACTTTTTGGTGAATTTTTGTTATCACTGATCATGTTATCCATCATGGGATTTTCTTGTGTAAATAATGTTGAAAAAAAAGTCATTTAGCATATTGGCTTTTTCCTCATCCTCATCCACCATTTCGTCCAGACTATTTATAAGGGGGCCAACACTATCATTTTTTAGCTTCTTACTATTTATGTGGTTAAAGAATATTTTGGGATTATTTTTACTTTATCTGGCAATGAGTCTCTCTGTCTCAATCTTTGCTGTCTTGATTTGGTTTTTACAGAATTTAATATTCTGTATTATTTATTTAATTCCTCATCAAGCTACTTGCTTTAATTCTCTAAATGCTTTCTTTTTGTCAATTATTGCACCCCTTACAGCTCTATTTAACCATAGTGGTTTTATCCTATTTCTAGCATGTTTATTCCCATACGGTATACACTCACTGGCCACTTTATTAGGTACACCATGCTAGTAAGGGGTTGGACCCCCTTTTGCCTTCAGAACTGCCTCAATTCTTCGTGGCAGAGATTCAACAAGGTGCTGGAAGCATTCCTCAGAGATTTTGGACCATATTGACATGATGGCATCACACAGTTGGCGCAGATTTGTCGGCTGCACATCCCTGATGCGAATCTCCCGTTCCACCACATCCCAAAGATGCTCTATTGGATTGAGATCTGGTGACTGAGGAGGCCATTTGAGTACAGTAAACTCATTGTCATGTTCAAGAAACCAATCTGAGATGATTCGAGCTTTATGACATGGCGCATTATCCTGCTGAAAGTAGCCATCAGATGTTGGGTACATTGTGGTCATAAAGGGATGGACATGGTCAGCAACAATACTCAGGTAGGCTGTGGCGTTGCAACGATGCTCAATTGGTACCAAGGGGCCCAAAGAGTGCCCAGAAAAAATTCCCCACACCATGACACCACCACCACCAGCCTGAACCGTTGATACAAGGCAGGATGGATCCATGCTTTCATGTTGTTTACGCCAAATTCTGACCCTACCATCCGAATGTCGCAGCAGAAATCGAGACTCATCAGACCAGGCAACGTTTTTCCAATCTTCTACTGTCCAATTTCGATGAGCTTGTGCAAATTGTAGCCTCAGTTTCCTGTTCTTAGCTGAGAGGAGTGGTACCCAGTGTGGTCTTCTGCTGCTGTAGCCCATCTGCCTCAAAGTTCGACGCACTGTGCGTTCAGAGATGCTCTTCTGCCTACCTTGGTTGTAACGGGTGGCAATTTGAGTCACTGTTGCCTTTCTATCAGCTCGAACCAGTCTGCCCATTCTCCTCTGACCTCTGGCATCAACATGGCATTTCCGGCCACAGAACTGCCGCTCACTGGATTTTTTTTCTTTTTCGGACCATTCTCTGTAAACCCTAGAGATGGTTGTGCGTGAAAATCCCAGTAGATCAGCAGTTTCTGAAATACTCAGACCAGCCCTTCTGGCACCAACAATCATGCCACGTTCAAAGGCACTCAAATCACCTTTCTTCCCCATACTGATGCTCGGTTTGAACTGCAGGAGATTGTCTTGACCATGTCTACATGCCTAAATGCACTGAGTTGCCGCCATGTGATTGGCTGATTAGAAATTAAGTCTTAACACACAGTTGGACAGGTGTACCTAATAAAGTGGCCAGTGAGTGTATATTGTGCACAGGTCCTATTCAGGATGCTAATAAACGTCTCCCATTTTCGTTGTGTATTTTTATGTCTCAGGATATTATTCCAGTTAATTGCACCAAGATCATCTCTCATGCTTTGGAAATTTGCCTTCCTGAAGTTTAGTGTCCTTGTAACCCCTCAACTACACAGTGTGTAGAAATGGGGTCAGTGGGTTCTCCTGTCCGCTGGCCTGGCTGCCTTTAGAAAAACTGCATGGACCAGGGCTAATACCACTGAACGCCCACTCTATCTCCCCGTGGGCAACATACTACACAGACAACGCAGGGTTAGGGTAAAACAGTGTGGCAATACTTTATTGAACCACAACACCCAATAGCAAACAGAACAATCCCAGCAATTACCCCAAGATGGTGCACATTACAAGGTCTCTCCTTTCCACTGACTCACCGGGATGCTAGTGGATGTTTTGTCAGAGCTCCCCGGGTCGCTATTCCACCTGTGATAACACACAGAGAGGAGGTCATGACAAGCGTAGGGAGATAACTGAGAGCAGTCCTGTGTTCTTTCAGCCGGGTCTGACATACCCTCAGCTGGGATACTGAAGAGTTTCTTGTTCGTTGGGTGTTTAGCAGAAAGAGCGACTAGCCGGACAATGTGATGAGATGAGACACCGTCTCTCTGTCTCAGGGTCTTTCATACTCAAGGCAGGTAAGCTATTTTTAGAATTACCCAGTGTCCTTCAGTACACCCTCACAGCCGTTCCCTATCTCCATTCAAAGTCAACAAACTGATTCCAGAATATAAACAAACATCAGATAAGCATACACTATGTTACATGGTATATCATTGTGCAAGTCAGCCTTCTTGACCCACCAAAATCCACGCTTAAATCCACAAGCCAAATATACAGACAAAAAAGTCAATTCCTCCAGACCTGTAAAAACATAGCCATCTGGGCAATTAAGATGTACTCTGGTTTCTTCACACACATCTTATTAAAAGATACATGAAAACTTATTATTTTGTGATCACTATTACCCAAGTGACCCCCAACCATTATATTCGATATTGCGGTCTGGCCCGTTGGTTAATATTAGGTCTAGCAGTGCCCCCCCTCTTGTTGGGTCCTGAACCAGTTGTGATAGGTAATTGTCTCTCATAGTTGTCAAAAACCTATTACCTTTGCTGGAACTGCAGGTTTCTGCTCCCCAATGTATTTCAGGGTAGTTGAAGTCCCCCTATTTGATTTATGAGGATATTCTCTGTTGCTTCCATTATTTTTGGAGACATAACCCCTATTAGTAATTTATTATTTATTTTTCCCCCTCGCCTTATCTCCACCCACAAGGACTCTGCATTTTCATTAGATTCACATATAACATATACACCTGTTCCTGCTATGGCACATAACCCCCCCATATACACCTGTCCCTGCTATGGCACATAACCCCCCCCCCCCCCGATATATGGAGTGCCCGCCAGGGCAGTGCAGATTACTCGGTACCGGGCCGCTTCTAAAAGGGGCAGTGTCACAGCGGTGGTGAACTGGTCTGTGGCCCTGGGCGTTCAATAAAAGGGGTGTATTTACAGGGGAATAAGAAATAAAGAGTTTTTGTATTGAGTGTTCATGACGCCACCTGTGGTATCTGGTCAGAAGGGACTAGCGCTGCAGTGCAGATCCTCTGGGACACATGGTGTGATGCAGCAGAGTTGGAAGAGCTCTCCACAGGCAGAGCTGTTGTCCCAGGGCAGTGGTGGTTGGTTAAGGTTGCAATGGTTACTGATGGATGTAGCAGTGCTGAATGAGTGTTGAGACAAGAATTCAAAGGACACAGTGAGGTGCAGTTCCAAAGCTTAACTCACAGTTCTGGCGCGCACAGATGCCTGCTTAGTGCCATGTTCTCCAGGTGAGGGATCCAGCCAACTTCCAGACAGATAGAGAACACCTTTTCCAGAATTCCCTGTCAGCATGTGCCTTCTCTGGCCGCCTCCACAGTGCTGCCTTTTACTTTCCTTCCAGCACCTCACCGTCAGTGTTCCAAGCCAGCTGCCGCAGATCCTGTCGGATAACATGACCCAGGCGTTTCCTTGATCCAATCTGGCTGCGTTTCTGGAGAAGATAACTGTGGTAGTTGGATGTGGCCCCTAAAGTTGCCACAGCTATCGGCTTGCTAGCTAAGTCCTGTTGTCCACTCCACTAGACTAGGGGCAGAGACCCTTCTGCGACCTGAATTTTCCTCCACCTGACGTCCGTCAGCGTGGAATGAGCTCCACATGGAGCACACTCTCCACCCGTGCCTCTGGGAAATCCCTTTCCCCTTCAGGGAGCTTCCTTCAGTCCATTCCAGCAGCCTCTCCGACCAGGAGTCTGCTGCACAATCGTATCTCTTCCCCTATGGGAAGGCTGCCTATGCACCACGTTCCCCTTCTTCCCCTACGGGAAGACTGTCCTAACTTGCCTTCTAACTCCTACTCTGAACCCGAGCTCCACCCACCTTTTACACCCTTTACTAGTCAGCAGGGATGAGAGCACCTGCTGCTATAGTATGTGGTGGATGCAGTGTTGTCAGAGCCAGGTCAGGTGTATTCATCTTACCTGAAAAGTGGGATACCAGACCTTTGGTTAAGGTGCAGTACCTCTGTGGCTACTGGACCCTCAGGGGTGCCACATATACACCTGTCCCTGTCATGGCACATGATCCCCCCATATACACCTGTCCTGGTCATGGCACATAATCCCCAGGTATCAGGGCCGCCATCAGGGCATTACTGCCTTGACTGGCATATGTGTTATGATTGAGTCACCGAGGAGGAAAAAACAAAACACAAGCTCAGCCCAGAAAATCAGAGAGGTTGGAAACTAGCGGATTGCAGACCCCTAATCCTATCACACAACTAGCAGTAGCTGTGGAGTGTTCCTACGGTGATCCTAGACACCTCGTCACAGCCGGAGATCTAAATAAGCCTAAAGAGAGAAAAGGGAAAAACTGACTGCCCCAGAGCAGACCCCAAAGCAACAGGCAGCCCCCAACATATAATGACGGTGAAGCAAGATGAAAACGCTAACACAGATAGAAAGATAGGTTGAGCAAACGATGGGGCCCAAGCTAACTAAAAAGGACAGGACAGAAAAGCTGCTGTCTGCAATCCGAGAAAACCCTGCTAAAAAATATTACCAACACAACTGATAAGCAAAAAGGACCCTGAAGTCACTAGACTTCAAACCCTATATCAGCACTCAGAATATTCTGAAAGCAGAGCAAAAGAGAACACTGATCAAGGAAAAAGAATCCAGCACACCCCCAGCCCGGGATGGCTGAACTCAGAAAACAAGGTAAACAAAACCAAAACTAATAAGTTCAATAGCAGAGCAAAAACTTATCTTTGGTAAGCAGGAATCAGACTGGTCTCCAAGAATCCAGCAGAGAAATCACCAGCCACTCAGAAGGGCATCGGCTGCCTTATATCTAGTCTGAAGTTCCCGTTACCCAGTCACAATCCACCTGATCAGGTGTTTGGTTTCTTTCATCCAAATCAGCCTCACTACCTTCCTTCACCAGAAGAGGGAGATCCTCGGACACAAAAGGTGAATGAACAGATGAGCTCACAACACATATGGGGCCCGATCAGCAGAGGGGGCCCGCATCGGGCCCCGTCACCTCTACCTATCGGGCCCCACTGCCCCGTCCCTAGTTGATTCTAACAATCAAGCAACTGAACCTGCATCCAGGACGCAGGGTCAGTTACTCTATTGCCAGTTACTTTATAGTTAAAGCTGCCAGCCAATCAAAGGCTGGCAGCTGACATCAGCGCGCACGTCGCCAGCGTCTGAAGTCATTGTCAGTTGCTGGTGAGTGCGTGCTTTCTTGGGTTACACATCGCTCGCCGCTGGAACGCGGCAAGGTAAGAGGAAAGGTTTTTTTTAAATTAGCGGCAAGCCAGGCCCGGCAGGATGGAGACGGGGCAGGATTGGGGGCAGGATGGAGACGGGGCAGGATTGGAGAAACGGGGGAAGGATTGGAGACACAGAGGGCATGATTGGAGACACAGGGAGCATGATTGGAGACACAGGGGGCAGATTGGAGACACTGAGGGCATGATTGGAGGCACTAGGAGCATGATTGGAGACGCTGGGGGCAGGATTGGAGACACGGGGCAGGATTGGAGGCACAGGGGGCTGAATGGAGACACAGGGGGCATGATTGGAGACACAGGGGGCATGATTGGAGACACGGGGCAGGATGAAAGACACTGGGTGCAGGATTAGAGGCACTGGGGGCAGAATGGAGACAGAGGGGACATGACTGGGGACAGGGGGCAGAATGGAGACACAGGGGGCATGATTGGAGACACGGGGCAGGATGAAAGACATGGGGGCATGATCGAAGACAATGGGGGCAGGATTGGAGACACTGGGGGAAGAATTGGAGACACAGGGGGCATGATTGGAGATACAGGGGCAGAATGGAGACACGGGGCATAATTGGAGACACGGGGCAGGATGAAAGACATGGGGGCATGATTGGAGACACGGGGCAGGATTGGAGACACTGGGGACAGGGTTGGAGATAGATGGGGCAGGGTTGGAGACAGATCGTGCAGGATTATGGGGCGATGGAGACAGATGTGGAGATTATATGGGGCAGAATGGATACTCATGAGGGCGGGATGGGAGAACATATGGCTGAAGCCAGGAATGAGACATACGAGGGCAAGGATGGGGGGTATTATTACCATAGGGGCTAATTAAGGGATATTATTACTGCAGTGGTGTATTTATTTTATTTTTTGAGTATACTGTTTTAAATGGGGATGCGGTCCTGTTACTGGGTAGAGTGATACTATTTTGCCTTTTTTTCTTCATGGGGTGTACTGTAGAATTTGGGAAAAAAAATGCAAGTGGATCTCTAGATAACCGTGTTATTTCCTGCAGAGACGAGCACTGGCTGGAAGATGTGATGGCGTTCTGTGCTGGAAGAAAGATGAAAAGCAAAGATGAAGGACTTCACCTAGAGACATCACTGGTGAGTCATTGTGTTACCTATACACTGACACTATATACTGTATACTATATACAGCGGTCCTGTGTATAATGTCACCAGTGATTACTGTATTACCTATACATTATATACAGAGCTCCTGTGTATAATGTCATTGATCACAGTATTACCTGTACACAGACACTGCATACTGTCACGCCATGCTCACCTGGGGGCGGGACCTCGGTCCCGATGTCATCTCTTCCGGAGCCGCGGTCACTCCTGGGGCCCCGTCGGGTGCGCACGCGCAGCTCTCGTCCCCGGGTCTCCTCCTACATGTCACGTTTGCGCTTGCGCGCTCCTGTCAGTGCTGTATAGGGCTCGGTCCTCTCTATGGTAATGGAGGACCTGACCCGGAACCTGTAGTGGTCATGTGCTTTCTGGCTAGGTCCTGACCCGGAACCAGTAGTAGTCATGTGCTATATCAGACGACCTCCCCCTAGGGGAGGTGCCTGATTATTGTTGTGCTTCCTGGCTTGGTCTGCCGTGTCCCTGCCTGGCTGTGCGCTGTATTCAGGTCCTCTGCTTTGTACTTGGTTGTGCCTCCTGGCACACGCTCTGACCCTGTGCTCTGTCTCGTACTTGGTTGTGCCTCCTGGCACATGCTCTGACCCTGTACTCTGTCTCATACTTGGTTGTGCCTCCTGGCACACGCTCTTACCCTGTACTCTGTCTCATCCTCAGTTGTGCCTCCTGGCACACACTCTGATTCCGTGCTCTGTCTTATACTCAGTTGTGCCTCCTGGCACACACTCTGATTCCGTGCTCTGTCTTATACTCAGTTGTGCCTCCTGGCACACACTCTGATTCCTTGCTCTGTCTTATACTCAGTTGTGCCTCCGGGCACATGCCCTGATCCTGTACTCAGTCTCTTACTCTGTTGTGCCTCCTGGCACATGTACCAATCCTGCGCTCTGTCTTATGCTCTGTTGTGCCCTCTGGCACACACCCTGCTCCTGTACTCTGTTACACCTCCAGGCACACCTGCTGCCTGACTCAGTGCTCTGACGTGCGCCTTGCACAAATCCTGCTTCACTCACACCCGGACGAATGTAGTCTCTGTATACCACGTGTTGCCGTGTCCACGCTTTACACGTTCCTGCAGACACACTCACCCACTCGTGTCTCCTGTGAGCCGGCCGCCTGGTGCCAGCAGTCGTGGTGCCTCACCCCCTGGGGCTTGCCCCTGACACTCCCTGTATAGGGGGTGGTCTTCACTAGGTCAGCTCGCCCTGGGAGGGTTGGTGTCACGACCCAGAGGGTCCACTCCAGGAGTCGTCACAGTATAATCAGGCCATGGACCCCGCTGGTACCACCACCTCCATCCAAAAGGAACTGGTGTTCCTACGAGAGAGTCAGACCAGGATTATGGCCCTTTTGAAATCCATGGAGCCCCGTTTATCGGCCATACAATCCGTTTCTGCCCAGTCCTCGGCCCCGCACCCGATGCCGCGTCTCGGCAAGCCACCCCGATATAGTGGGGACCCCAAGTTTTGTCGAGGATTTCTGAACCAATGCCGGTTACATTTGGAGCTTTTGCCGCAGCACTATCCCACTGAGCGCGCCCAAATTGCCTTTATTGTTTCACATTTAGAGGGGGAGGCGTTAGCATGGGTGAACCCCCTCTGGGAGCGCAATGACCCACTCGTCTCTCAGCTTTCCACCTTTTTGGACACCTTCCGCAAGGTGTTCAACGAGCCGGGTCGGCTGGCCTCTATCACCAAGTCCCTCTTTAACCTCCATCAGGGTACGCTACCGGTGGGACAGTATGCCATCCGTTTTCGTACCTTGGCCTCCGAACTCGGTTGGAACAACGAGCCTTTCGTAGGGATCTTTTGGCGTGGCCTGTCCGGTCGGATCAAAGACGTGCTGGCAGGTCGGGATTCCCCCACCTCTTTAGAGGATCTGATCTCTCTGGCGACACGCATTGACCTGCGGTTTCAGGAACGCGCCCGTGAATTAGCCAGAGAGAGGAGCTCCTCTCACCTCCTCCGTTCCTGCTCCGAGAAGCCGGGAAACTTCTCCGCCTAGGGTTGATAGGAGAGGCCTCCCTAGGTGTACGTGATTCCTCTCCTCCCCTGCTCGTGTCCATATTATTGAATCTCGGTGCCAAGCGTTATTCTGAGGAGGCTTTTCTGGATTCTGGCGTGGAGGGGAATTTTATCACACTCGAGGTGGTTAAAAAATACCGGATTCCTGTCAGATCCCTGGAGATTCCTAGGTCGATTGTTTCAGTCAATGGTACGTCCGTGCAGAAGACCGTTACCCAGGCCACCGAAGAGATCGAGCTGCAGATTGGAGCCCTGCACCGGGAGAAGATCTCCTTCCTCGTCTTGTCTACCATGTCTTACACACTTCTTCTAGGCCTCCCTTGGCTACGGACTCATGAGCCAACTGGCGGTCGGGCGAGATACTCCGGTGGGGACCGTTCTGTCAGGAGAAGTGCCTGTTGCCCGTCCGTCCGATGAACTCTGCCGGTCCATCCCCGGCACCTACAGGTCTGCCGTCGGCTTACTGGTCCTTTGCAGATGTCTTCGACAAGAAGGAGGCCGAGACTCTGCCCCTCCATCGGCCATATGACTGTCCGATTGACCTCATTCCTGGTTCTACACCACCCAGGGGTAGGATATACCCGCTATCCCCTGCTGAGACCCAAGCTATGTCTGACTATATCCAGGAGAACCTTGCGAGAGGTTTTATCCGTAAGTCCTCCTCGCCCGCGGGAGCGGGATTTTTCTTTGTAAAAAAGAAGGACGGCTCCCTCCGTCCTTGCATAGACTACCGAGGCCTGAACGATATCACGGTCAAGAACAAGTACCCATTGCCATTGATCCCCGAGCTCTTTGACCGACTTAGAGGAGCTCGAATTTTCACCAAACTGGATCTTCGTGGGGCCTACAACTTGATCCACATTCGTTCCGGGGATGAGTGGAAGACCGCCTTTAACACCAGAGACAGTCACTATGAGTACTTGGTCATGCCCTTCGGCCTCTGCAATGCCCCAGCGGTGTTCCAGGAGTTCGTGAATGACGTCTTCCGGGATATGCTGTAGTCCTGCGTGGTAGTCTATCTGGATGACATCCTCGTTTTTTCTCCAGACCTCTCCGCCCACAGAAAGAACGTGCGTCAAGTCCTCCAGCGCCTGAGGGAGAACCGCCTTTATGCCAAGCTCGAGAAATGTGCCTTCGAGCAAACGTCCCTGCCATTCTTGGGGTACATTATCTCAGAATCAGGTCTACGCATGGATCCGGCAAAGATGTCCGCCATCCTCGATTGGCCACAGCCCCATGGGGTGAAGGCAATCCAACGCTTCCTTGGTTTTGCGAACTACTACCGACAGTTTGTTCCTCATTTCTCGTTGGTTCGCCCCATCTCGTCCCTTATCTGCAAGGGAGCTAACCCAAAGGCTTGGCCCTCTGAGGCTGAAGAGGCATTGCAGTCGTTGAAACAAGCCTTCGCCGCTGCTCCGGCGCTTCATCGACCTGAGGTTAGTAGACCTTTCACTCTCGAGGTGGACGCATCCTCTACTGGGGCTGGTGCAGTCCTTCTGCAGAAATCCTCTTCTGGACGTTTTGTCACCTGTGGCTTCTTTTCTAAACTATTTTCCTCCAATGAGCAGAACTACTCCATTGGCGACAAAGAGCTATTGGCCATTAAGTTGGCCTTGGAGGAGTGGAGGTACTTACTGGAAGGTGCCATACATCCATTCAAGATCTTCACGGACCATAAGAACCTGGCGTACATCCAGTCCGCACAGAGGCTCAATCCTCGGCAATCCAGGTGGTCCCTATTCTTCGCCCGCTTTGACTTTGAGCTACATTTTCGGCCCAGCGATAAGAACGTTAGAGCGGATGCGTTGTCAAGATCATTCCTGTCGTCTGATGCAGAGGAAGAACCCTCTCATATCATTGATATATCCAAAGTGATTACTGTGGCCCCTGTCAAGTTAACCACGTTACCTCCGGAAAGAACCTTTGTGGCTGAGAATAACCGAAAATGAGTGCTAAATTGGGGACATTCGTCCAAGATTGCCGGCCACGTTGGTGTCAAAAAGAGTTTGGACTTAATCTCTCGCCATTATTGGTGGCCTTCACTCTCCCAGGATGTTAAAGACTTTGTGGCATCTTGCCCGTCCTGTGCCCAGAACAAGATACCCAGACAACCACCCTCCGGTCTTCTGTTCCTGCTTCCCGTTCCGTCGGCTCCATGGCAGCACATAGCCATGGATTTCATTACTGATCTGCCTTGTTCTTCCGGTTGTACTGTGGTCTTGGTGGTTGTAGACCGATTTTCAAAGATGGCCCACTTCATTCCTCTTCCCGGACTACCCTCTGCTCCTGACTTGGCGAAGATCTTCATTTCCCATATCTTCAGGATTCACAGCTTCCCCCAGCACATCGTGTCTGACAGAGGGGTCCAATTCACCTCTCGATTCTGGAGAGCTCTATGCGGACTCGTGAAAGTGTCATTGGATTTCTCTTCCGCCTATCACCCCCAAACCAATGGGCAGGTAGAACATACCAACCAGATCCTTACTTCCTACCTCCGGCATTTTTCTAATGCTCATCAGAATGACTGGGTCGGTCTACTTCCTTGGGCTGAGTTCGCCTATAATAATCACTCCAGTGAATCGTCTACCAAGTCTCTTTTCTTCATCGTCTTTGGACAGCATCCCAATGTGCCTCTACCGTTACTTCCTGTCTCAGGGGTACCTGCTGCTGATTCTCTGTCTGTGGAGTTCTCCAGGGTATGGCAGGAGACCAAAACCGCTCTCGAGAAAGCACGGGACAGAATGAAATTACACGCTGACAAGAGGCGTCTGGACGTTCCTCCATTTCTCCCTGGTGACAAGGTGTGGCTCTCCACCAAATACGTCCGCCTTAAGGTACCATCTTACAAACTGGGTCCCCGTTACATTGGTCCTTTTGAGGTCCTCAGGTGGATTAATGATGTTGCTTACAAATTGAAGCTGCCTCCTTCACTCCGTATTCCCAATTCTTTCCATGTATCTCTCCTAAAACCTGTGGTTCTTAACCGATTTCATCCTTCTCCAGGCCACACACCCCAGCCTGTTGGCTTGGGGGATGAGTTTGAGGTGAATGACATTTTGGCCATGAAGAAGGTAAGAGGGAGAACCATGTTCTTGGTCGATTGGAAGGGTGTTGGCCCCGAGGAGAGGTCATGGGAACCCAGGGAGAATATCCACGCACCCCAGATTTTGTCTAAGTTCCTCTCCAGTTTTAGAAAGAGAGGGCGTAAAGGGGGGGTACTGTCACGCCATGCTCACCTGGGGCGGGACCTAGGTCCCGACGTCATCTCTTCCGGAGCCGCGGTCACTCCGGGGGTCCCGTCGGGTGCGCACGCGCAGCTCTCGTCCCCGGGTCTCCTACATGTCACGTTTGCGCTTGCGCGCTCCTGTCAGTGCTGTATGGGGCTCGGTCCTCTCTATGGTAATGGAGGACCTGACCCGGATCCTGTAGTGGTCATGTGCTTTCTGGCTAGGTCCTGACCCAGAACCAGTAGTAGTCATGTGCTATATCAGACGACCTCCCCCTAGGGGAGGTGCCTGATTATTGTTGTGCTTCCTGGCTTGGTCTGCCGTGTCCCTGCCTGGCTGTGCGCTGTATTCAGGTCCTCTGCTTTGCACTTGGTTGTGCCTCCTGGCACACGGTCTGACCCTGTGCTCTGTCTCGTACTTGGTTGTGCCTCCTGGCACATGCTCTGACCCTGTACTCTGTCTCATACTTGGTTGTGCCTCCTGGCACACGCTCTTACCCTGTACTCTGTCTCATCCTCAGTTGTGCCTCCTGGCACACACTCTGATTCCGTGCTCTGTCTTATACTCAGTTGTGCCTCCTGGCACACACTCTGATTCCGTGTTCTGTCTTATACTCAGTTGTGCCTCCTGGCACACACTCTGATTCCGTGCTCTGTCTTATACTCAGTTGTGCCTCCGGGCACATGCCCTGATCCTGTACTCAGTCTCTCACTCTGTTGTGCCTCCTGGCACATGTACCAATCCTGCGCTCTGTCTTATGCTCTGTTGTGCCCTCTGGCACACACCCTACTCCTGTACTCTGTTACATCTCCTGGCACACCTGCTGCCTGACTCAGTGCTCTGACGTGCGCCTTGCACAAATCCTGCTTCACTCACACCCGGACGGTCGGTGTCACGACCCAGAGGGTCCACTCCAGGAGTCGTCACACATACTAAGTACAGATATCCTATGTATAATGGCACTTATGGTGATAGTATTGTGTTTTTATTACTGATCAGTATTGTAGTATTCATTCACTATGTAGTGGTAATATGTGGTCTGGACATGGTGTTGCGGTATTTGTTCTTTGTATGTGCTATTATTTGGTCACTTTGTGGTGATAATATGTGGTCTGGTTATGGTATTGTGGTATTTGTTCCTTGTATGTGATATTATTCGGTCACTGTGGTGGTAATATGTGGTCTGATCATGGTGTGGTGGTATTTGTTCCTTGTATGTGAAATTGTTCTGTCACTGTGGTGGTAATACGTGGTCTGGTCATGGTGTGGTGGTATTTGTTCCTTGTATGTAATATTATTCGATCACTGTGTTAATGTTGAGGATCGCACTAAAGATAAAATATAAGAGCATGCGATCGCAACCCGGGGTCCACCGTGCAGAGATGGTATACTGCTGCTAGGTAATGGCAGAGTTCTATCTGAACACCGACGGGTGTTATGAGCTCATTTTCTCCTTCACCTTTGATGTCCGATGAACTCCCTCTGCTGGTGAAAGGAGGTAGTGAAATTGATTTGGATGGGAAAAACCTGTCATCTGAACAGGTGGAGTGTGATTGGACATCCGGAATCTCTGAATGGATATAAGGCGGCCGACGCCCTGCTGGGTTGCTGGTGATCCTCTCTGCTCTGAGCTCTGGCCTCCAGTTTAGTCCTGTCTACTAAAGCTAAGTTTTTGCTCTGCTATTGTTCCATGAGATTTTGTCTGGTTTACTTAGTGTTTGTGTTCAGCCAGCCCTGGTTGGGACTGGCTGAACTCCATTTTTGTCTCTGATCAGTTGATCTCTTTGCTCTGTTTTCAGAATATACCTGAGTGCTGATATAGTGATTTTGAAGTCTAGTGACTTCAGGGCCTTTTCTGTCAGACGTGTTGGACATTATTTTTGGCAAGGTTTTTGCGTGATTGCAGACAGTTGCTTTTCTTTCCTGTCCTATCTAGTTAGTGAGGGCCCCATCGTTTGCTCAGCCTGTCTTTCTGTTTGTGTTTGTGTTTTCATCTGTTTTCACCGTCAATACATGTTGGGGGCTGTCTATTGCTTTGGGGTCTGCTCTGGGGCAGTTTAGATTTCCCCTTTCTTTCTTTAGGTTTATTTAGTTCGGCTGTGAACGAGGTGTCTAGGACCACCGTAGGAACACCCCACGGCTACTGTTAGTTGTTGTGAATAGGATCAGGGGTCTGCAAACCGCTAGCTACCAACCTCTCCGGTTTTCTGGACTTAGCTTGTATTTTTGTTTTTTCCTCCCCCGGTAACTCATTCATAACAGAATCACCAGCCATACCGCAGATTCTAGGGTACTCAATAGCAGGAAAGAATTATTAAAAAAAAAAAAGTCAGAATTTTTTTTATGTATATTTTTTCCTTTTTTTCTCTGGGGCCGTAGGAGGAATTTTTCTTAATGGAGATTAAGCAATTGTCTGATCGTGTGGAGCAGCTGGCTGCAGAAGTGCTGGGAATTTCCGCTTATCTTGCTCATTCACATGCTGCTGAACCAAAGATTCCTACTCCTGATGTGTTTTTTGGGGATCGGTCTAAATTTTTGAATTTTAAGAAAAATTGTAAATTATTTCTTGCCTTGAAGCCCAACTCATCGGGGAGCTCTGCGCAGCAGGTTAAAATTGGCATCTCTTTGCTGCACGGCGATCCCCAGGATTGGGCGTTTTCTTTGACAACTGATGATCCTATTCTAACTAATGTGGACGCATTTTTTCAAGCCTTGGGGTTGTTGTATGATGAACCTAATGCTATTGATCAAGCTGAGAAAGCCCTGTTGGCATTGAGCCAGGGTCAGGATTCTGCAGAGTTGTACTGTCAAAAGTTCCGAAAGTGGGCGGTCCTTACTACCTGGAATGATGGTGCCTTGGCAGCTCTCTTTCGGAAGGGTTTGTCAGAAACCGTAAAAGATACTATGGTGGGATTTCCTGTTCCCTCTGGTCTTGACGATTCTATGTCATTAGCCATTCAGGTTGATCGGCGTTTATGTGAACGTAAAAGTACACGAGAAATGTTGCCACCTGTTGAATAAATGTCTGAACCTATGCAGTGTGATAGAGTTTTGTCTAGGGCGCAACGTCAGGAGTTCAGAAGGCGTAATAAGCTGTGTTTTTTCTGTGGAGATGCCTCTCATATGATTTCTGTCTGCCCTAAATGAGAGAAATGTTTTCCACACACATTTGCTGTGGGTGGTGTTCAACCTAAGTTTCTTCTGGCAATTACTCTGATCTGCTCCCTCTCCACATTTTCCGCTAAGGCTTTTGTGGATTCGGGAGCGGCTCTGAACCTGATGGACTTGGATTTTGCGGACGCCTATCCCTTGAGGGGTATTGATGCTACTCCTTTGGCGAAGAATAAACCTCAGTTTTGGACCCAGGTGTGTTATGATTGAGTCACCGTAGGAGGCAAAAACAGGAATGCTAGCTAATTCCAGAAAACCAGAGCAGTTGGCAGCTATCGGATTGCAGACCCCTGATCCTATCACAACAACTAACAATAGCAGTGGGGGGTTCCTACGATGCCCTAGACCCCTCGATCACAGCCGGAGAATTAAATAGGCCTACAGAAAGAAAGGGGAAATCTAAACTGCCCCAGAGCAGACCCCAAAGCAATAGGCAGCCCCCAACATATAATGACGGTGAAGCAAGATGAAAACACTAACACAGACAGAAAGATAGACTGAGCAAAGACGGGGCCCAAACTACCTAGATAGGAAAGGACAGGAAGGCTGCTGTCTGCAATCCGTGAAAAACCCTATGAAAATAAGAGCCAACAGACTGACAGTGAAAAAGGCCCTGAAGACGCTAGGCTTCAAAAAAGCTATGTCAGTACTCAGGAATATTCTGAAGACAGAGCAACAGGCAAAAGGAGATTCAGCTCACCCCAGCAGGGAATGGCAGAATCCAGAAAAGCAAGGAAAACAAAAACAAAACATAAATGCAAAAGGCAAAGCAGAAAACTTAGCTTTAGGGAAGCAGGAATCAGACTGGTGTCCTAGGAGACCACAGAGAAATCACCCGCAGGGCAGAAGGGAGTCGGCAGCCTTATATCCAGTCAGTGACTCCACTCAGCCAGTCATCCTCATTTGTCCCAGGTGCCTGATAATCAGGCTCACTACCTTCCTTCACCAGAATAGGGAGTTCACCAGACCTCAGTGATGAAGGGGAAAATTAACTCACAACAGTACCTCCCCCTTGAGGAGGGGTCACCGAACCCTCCATCACTCCACAAGGGCGATCAGGGTGAGCCCGATGAAAGGCACGCACCAATCTTTTGGCATGAATATCAGAGGCAGAGACCCAGGAATTATCCTCCTGACCATGACCCTTCCACTTAACCAAATACTGGAGTCTCCGTCTAGCCAGACGGGAATCCAGTATTTTCTCTACCTCATATTCCATGTTACCTTCAACCAATACAGGGTCTGGAGGTGCCACCCCAGGAACAACTGGTTCAACAAACCTCTTCAACAAGGACTTATGGAACACATTATGAATTTTAAATGTGACAGGAAGAGCCAAACGAAAAGAGACCGGATTAATAATCTCCAAAATCTTGTAAGGTCCAATAAATCTAGGCTTAAACTTAGGAGAAGCCACCTTCATAGCAATATTTTTTGATGATAACCACACCATATCACCAATCTTAAACTGGGGACCAATGGTCCTATGTCGATTGGAAAACCGCTGGGCCTTTTCCTGGGAGAGAGATAACTTATCCACCACTTGGTCCCAGATCTGGTGCATTCTCTCCACCACAGTGTCAACACCTGGGCAGGCAGAAGGCTTCACCTGCCCTGAAGAAAATCGAGGATGAAACCCAAAGTTACAAAAAAAAGGTGACATCAAAGTGGCAGAACTAGCTCTATTATTTAAAGCAAATTTGGCCAAGGGCAAAAATGAAACCCAATCATCCTGATCAGCGGAAATAAAACATCTCAAAAACGACTCCAAGGTCTGGTTTGTTCTCTCTGTCTGCCCATTGGTCTGAGGGTGAAAAGCAGAGGAGAAGGACAACTGAATTCCCAGCTTGGAACAACGTCCTCCAAAATCTAGACACAAACTGAACTCTTCTGTCAGATACAATGTGCTCAGGAATCCCATGCAAGCGAACCACCTGTTGCAAAAACAGGGGCACCAACTCAGAGATAGATGGCAACTTAGGGAGTGGTACAAGATGAACCATCTTAGAGAACCTATCACAAATCACCCAAATAACAGTCATTCTTTGAGAGACCGGCATATCAGAGATGAAATCCATTGAAATATGGGTCCATGGCCTCCTGGGGACCGGCAAAGGCATCAACAACCCACTAGAGCAAGAACAAGATTTAGACCGGGAGCAAGTCCCACAGGACTGCACAAAATTCCTGATATCATGAGACAATGTGGGCCACCAAAAAGAGCGACTCACCAGATCTCTAGTACCAAAAATACCTGGATGACCAGCCAATGCAGAGCAATGAACTTCAGACATCACTCTCTTCTTCCACTGGTCAGGGACATACAACTTTCCACTGGGACAACGCTCAGGTTTGTCCTCCTGGAACTCTTGCAGAGCAAGTCTCAAATCGGGCAAGATGGCAGAAAGAACTACCCCTTCGCCTAAGATGGTAGCAGACTTGGTCACCACAGGAGAATCAGCAAAGAAACTCCTAGAGAGGGCGTCTGCCTTGACATTCTTAGTTCCAGGAAGAAAAGAGACCACAAAATCAAAACGTGTAAAAAACAAGGCCCACCTAGCCTGTCTAGGGTTCAAGCGTTTAGCCGACTCTAGGTAAATAGGTAAATCAAATTTTTGTGGTCAGTGAGGACCACAACTTGATGTTTAGCTCCCTCCAACCAATGTCTCCACTCCTCAAATGCCCATTTCATGGCCAACAGTTCCCGACTCCCCACATCATAGTTACGTTCAGATGGAGAGAACTTTCGGAAAAAGAAAGCACAGGGATTCATTTTAGATGTTACAGGATCCTTTTGGGACAAAACAGCTCCTGCACCAATCTCAGAAGCATCCACCTCTACCTGGAACGGGAGTGAGACATCAGGTTGCCGTAAAACCGGGGCGGAGGTAAATCTTCGCTTCAGCTCCTGAAAGGAAGCAACAGCCTCTGGAGACCAATTCAACACATCAGCACCCTTCTTAGTCAGATCAGTCAATGGCTTGGCAATACTAGAAAATTTTGCTATAAATTTCCAATAAAAATTAGCAAAACCCAAAAACTTCTGGAGGGCCTTCAAAGAAGTGGGCTGAACCCAATCATAAATGGCCTGTACCTTGGCCGGGTCCATTTCAATAGTTGACGGAGACAAAATAAATCCCAAAAATGAAATCCTCTGTACTCCAAAAAGGCATTTTGATCCTTTGACATACAGGGAATTCTCCCTCAAGATCCGGAACACAGTCCGAATATGTTCCACATGAGAATCCCAATCCTTGGAGAAGATCAAAATATCATCCAGATAGATAATCAAAAATTTATCGACAAAGTCTCGGAAAATATCGTTCATGAAGCACTGGAAGACAGAAGGGGCATTAGTGAGCCCAAAAGGCATCACCAGGTACTCAAAATGTCCCTCCGGAGTATTAAACGCCGTCTTCCATTCATCCCCCTGCTTAATGCGGATAAGATTATACGCCCCCCTGAGGTCAAGCTTGGTAAACCAGCAAGCACCTCTAACTCTAGAGAATAGATCCGAAATCAGGGGTAACAGATACTGATATTTAATAGTAATTTTATTGAGGGCACAATAATCAATACAAAGCCTTAAAGAACCATCCTTTTTGGCCACAAAAAAAAAAACGGCACCTAAGGGTGAAGAGGATGGTCTAATATGACCCTTCTCCAACGCCTCCTTAATATAGGACCGCATAGCCTCGTGCTCGGGTACAGATAAATTGAAGAGCCGACCCTTGGGAAATTTACACCCCGGGCTTAGTTCAATTGCACAGTCATAACTCCTATGAGGAGGCAAGGACGCAGACTCATTCTCACTAAATACATCATAAAAGTCCGCCAAATAGTCAGGAACATCATGCGACTGAGGAGAGGTGGAAAAAACCGGAGCCTCACTAAAGGCACACCGACAACCCCAACTTACCACAGACACAGACTTCCAATCCAAAACCGGATTATGAATTTGCAACCAGGGAAACCCCAGAACAACGGCATCATGCAGACCATGCAACACCAAAAATCTGCAATTTTCTTGATGGTCTGGGGCGACCCGCATGACCACCTGGGTCCAAAACTGAGGTTTATTTTTAGCCAAAGGAGTATCATCAATCCCCCTCAAAGGGATAGGCGTCTGCAGAGGTGTCATCGGAAATCCACAATGTTTAGCAAAATCCAAGTCCATTAGGTTTAGCGCTGCTCCCGAATCCACAAAAGCCTTGGCGGAAAATGTGGACAGGGAGCAGATCAGAGTAATTGCCAGAAGAAACTTAGGTTGAACACCACCAACAGAAAACATGTGTGCAAAGCATTTCTCTCGTTTAGGACAAACAGAAATAATATGTGAGGCATCTCCACAGAAAAAACACAGCTTATTACGCCTTCTGAACTCCTGACGTTGCGCCTTAGACAAAACTCTATCACATTGCATAGGTTCAGACGTCTGTTCAACCGGTGGCAACACCTCTCGTGCAATCCTGCGTTCACGTAAACACCGATCAACCTGAATGGCTAATGGCATAGAATCGTCCAGACCAGAGGGAACAGGAAATCCCACCATAGTATCTTTTACGGCTTCTGACAAACCCTTCCGAAAGAGAGCAACCAAGGCATTATCATTCCAGGTAGTAAGGACCGCCCACTTTCGGAACTTTTGACAGTACAACTCTGCAGAATCTCGACCCTGGTTTAATGCCAACAGGGTCTTTTCAGCCTGATCAATAGCATTAGGTTCGTCATACAACAACCCCAAAGCTTGAAAGAATGCATTCACATTAGTCAGAATAGGATCATCTGGTTTCAAAGAAAACGCCCAATCCTGGGGATCGCCACGCAGCAAAGAGATGACAATTTTAACCTGCTGCGCGGAGCTCCCTGACGAGTTAGGCTTCAAGGCAAAAAATAATTTGCAATTATTTTTGAAACTCAAAAATTTAGACTGATCCCCAAAAAATACATCAGGTGTAGGCATCTTTGGTTCAACAGCATGCGAACGAGCAAGGTAGGCGGAAATTCCCCGCACTTCCGCAGCGAGCTGCTCCACACGATCAGACAATTGCTTTATCTCCATTGAGAGAAAAAAAAATTCCCCCTACGGCCTCAGAGATATAGAGGAAAGAATATACAAACACCTTTTTTTTTTTTTTTTTTTTAAACACAATTCTTTCCTGCTATTGAGTACCCTAGGATCTGCGGTATGGCGGGTGATTCTATTATGATTGAGTCACCGTAGGAGGCAAAAACAGAAATGCTAGCTAAGTCCAGAAAGCCAGAGCAGTTGGCAGCTATCGGATTGCAGACCCCTGATCCTATCACAACAACTAACAGTAGCCGTGGGGGGTTCCTACGATGCCCTAGACCCCTCGATCACAGCCGGAGAATTAAATAGGCCTACAGAAAGAAAGGGGAAATCTAAACTGCCCCAGAGCAGACCCCAAAGCAATAGGCAGCCCCCAACATATAATGACGGTGAAGCAAGATGAAAACACTAACACAGACAGAAAGATAGACTGAGCAAAGACGGGGCCCAAACTACCTAGATAGGAAAGGACAGGAAGGCTGCTGTCTGCAATCCGTGAAAAACCCTATGAAAATAAGAGCCCACAGACTGACAGTGAAAAAGGCCCTGAAGACGCTAGGCTTCAAAAAAGCTATGTCAGTACTCAGGAATATTCTGAAGACAGAGCAACAGGCAAAAGGAGATTCAGCTCACCCCAGCAGGGAATGGCAGAATCCAGAAAAGCAAGGAAAACAAAAACAAAACATAAATGCAAAAGGCAAAGCAGAAAACTTAGCTTTAGGGAAGCAGGAATCAGACTGGTGTCCTAGGAGACCACAGAGAAATCACCCGCAGGGCAGAAGGGAGTCGGCAGCCTTATATCCAGTCAGTGACTCCACTCAGCCAGTCATCCTCATTTGTCCCAGGTGCCTGATAATCAGGCTCACTACCTTCCTTCACCAGAATAGGGAGTACACCAGACCTCAGTGATTAAGGGGAAAATGAACTCACAACACAGGTGGTAATGTGGGTCTCCCCAGACCATCAAGAAAATTGCAGATTTTTGGTGTTGCATAATTTGCATGATACCATTGTTCTGGGATTTCCCTGGTTGCAAATCCATAATCCAGTTTTGGATTGGAAATCTGTGTCTGTGGTGAGTTGGGGTTGTCGGTGTGCTCTTGGTGACGCTCCTGTTTTCTCCACCTCTCCCCAGTCGCATGATGTTCCTGACTATTTGGCTGATTTTTATGATGTATTTAGTGAGAATAAGTCTGCGTCTTTGCCTCCTCATAGGAGTTATGACTGTGCAATTGAGTTGAGCCCTGAGTGTAAATTTCCCAAGGGTCGACTTTTCAATTTATCTATACCCGAGCACGAGGCTATGCGATCTTATATTAAGAAGTCGTTGGAGAAGGGTCATATTAGACCATCCTCTTCACCCTTGGGTGCTGGTTTATTTTTCGTGGCCAAGCAAGATGGTTCATTAAGGCCTTGTATTGACTATCGTTCCCGCAACAAAATTACTGTCAAATATCAGTATCCGTTACCCCTGATTTCTGATCTATTCTCCAGAGTTAAAGATGCTTGCTGGTTTACCAAGCTTGACCTCAGGAGGGCGTATAATCTTATTCGCATTAAGCATGTGGATGAATGGAAGACGGCGTTTAATACTCCGGAGGGACATTTTGAGTACCTGGTGATGCCTTTTGGGCTCACTAATGCCCCTTCTGTCTTCCAGTGCTTCATGAATGATATTTTCCGGGACTTTGTGGATAACTTTTTGATCATCTATCTGGATGATATTTTGATCTTTTCCAGGGATTGGGACTCTCATGTGGAACATGTTCGGACTGTGTTCCGGATTTTGAGGGGGAATTCCCTGTATGTTAAGGGATCAAAATGCCTTTTTGGTGTACAGAGGATTTCATTTTTGGGATTTATTTTGTCTCCGTCAACTATTGAAATGGACCCGGCCAAGGTACTGGCCATTTATGATTGGGTTCAGCCCACTTCTTTGAAGGCCCTCCAGAAGTTTTTGGGTTTTGCTAATTTTTATCGTAAATTTATAGCTAATTTTTCTGGTATTGCCAAACCATTGACTGATTTGACTAAGAAGGGTGCTCATGTGCTGAATTGGTCTCCAGAGGCTGTTTCTTCCTTTCAGGAGCTGAATCGGAGGTTCACTTCTGCTCCGGTTTTGCGGCAACCTGATGTTTCACTCCCGTTTCAGGTAGAGGTGGACGCTTCTGAGATTGGTGCAGGTGCTGTTTTGTCCCCAAAAGATCCGGTAACATGTAAAATGAATCCCTGTGCTTTCTTTTCCCGAAAGTTCTCATCCGAACGCAACTATGATGTGGGGAATCGGGAACTGTTAGCCATGAAATGGGCATTTGAGGAGTGGAGACATTGGTTGGAGGGAGCTAAACATCAAGTCGTGGTCCTTACTGACCACAAGAATTTGATTTACCTAGAGTCGGCCAAACGCTTGAATCCTAGACCGGCTAGGTGGGCCTTGTTTTTCACATGTTTTGATTTTGTGGTCTCTTTTCTTCCGGGCACTAAGAATGTCAAGGCAGACGCCCTCTCTAGGAGTTTCTTTGCTGATTCTCCTATTGTGACCAAGTCTGCTACCATCTTAGGTAAGGGGGTAGTTCTTCCTGCCATCTCTCCCGATTTGAGACGTGCTCTGGAAGAGTTTCAGGAGGACAAACCTGAGCGTTGTCCCATTGGAAAATTGTATGTTCCTGACCAGTGGAGGAAGAGAGTAATGCCTTGAGTTCATTGCTCCGCATTGGCTGGTCATCCAGGTATTTTTGGTACTAGAGATTTGGTGAGTCGGTCTTTTTGGTGACCCGCCTTGTCTCGTGATGTCAGGAATTTTGTGCAGTCCTGTGGGACTTGCTCCCGGTCTAAACCTTGTTCTCGCTCTAGTGGGTTGTTGATGCCTTTGCCGGTGCCCAGGAGGCCAAGGACCCATATTTCAATGGATTTTATTTCTGATATGCCTGTCTCTCAGAGAATGACTGTTATTTGGGTGATTTGTGATAGATTCTCTAAGATGGTCCATCTTGTACCACTCCCTAAGTTGCCATCTTCCTCAGAGTTGGTGCCCTTGTTTTTGCAACAGGTGGTTCGCTTGCATGGGATTCCTGAGAATATTGTGTCTCACAGAGGAGTTCAGTTTGTTTCTAGATTTTGGAGGACTTTTTGTTCCAAGCTGGGAATTCAGTTGTCCTTCTCCTCTGCGTTTCACCCTCAGACCAATGGGCAGACGGAGAGAACAAACCAGACTTTGGAGTCTTATTTGAGATGTTTTATTTCTGCTGATCAGGATGATTGGGTTTCATTTTTGCCCTTGGCCGAATTTGCTTTAAATAATAGAGCTAGTTCTGCCACTTTGATGTCACCTTTTTTTTGTAACTTTGGGTTTCATCCTCGATTCTCTTCAGGGCAGGTGGAGTCTTCTGCCTGCCCAGGTGTTGACACTGTGGTGGAGAGAATGCACCAGATCTGGGACCAAGTGGTGGATAAGTTGTCTCTCTCCCAGGAAAAGGCCCAGCGGTTTTCCAACCGGCATAGGACCATTGGTCCCTGGTTTAAGGTGGGTGATATGGTTTGGTTGTCATCAAAGAATATCTCTATGAAGGTGGCTTCTCCAAAGTTTAAACCTAGATTTATTGGACCTTACAAGATTTTGGAGATTCTTAATCTGGTCTCTTTTCGATTGGCTCTTCCTGTTACATTCAAGATCCATAACGTGTTTCATAAGTCTCTGTTAAAGAGGTTTGTTGAGCCAGTAGTTCCTGTGGTGGCACCTCCTGACCCTGTATTGGTTGAAGGTAATGTGGAATATGAGGTTGAGAAGATACTAGATTCTCGTCTGGCTAGACGGAGACTCCAGTATTTGGTTAAGTGGAAGGGTTATGGCCAGGAGGATAATTCTTGGGTCTCTGCATCCGATATTCATGCCGAAAGATTGGTTCGTGCTTTTCATCGAGCCCATCCTGATCGCCCTGGTGGCGTGGATGAGGTTTCGGTGACCCCTCCTCAAGGGGGAGGTACTGTTATGAGCTCATTTTCTCCTTCACCTTTGATGTCCGATGAACTCCCTCTGCTGGTGAAAGGAGGTAGTGAAATTGATTTAGATGGGAAAAACCTGTCATCTGAACAGGTGGAGTGTGATTGGACATCCGGAATCTCTGAGTGGATTTAAGGCCGCTGACGCCGTGCTGGGTTGCTGGTGATCCTCTCTGCTCTGAGCTATGGCCTCCAGTTTAGTCCTGTCTACTAAAGCTAAGTTTTTGCTCTGCTATTGTTCCATGAGATTTTGTCTGGTTTACTTAGTGTTTGTGTTCAGCCAGCCCTGGTTGGGACTGGCTGAACTCCATTTTTGTCTCTGATCAGTTGATCTCTTTGCTCTGTTTTTAGAATATACCTGAGTGCTGATATAGTGATTTTGAAGTCTAGTGACTTCAGGGCCTTTTCTGTCAGACGTGTTGGACATTATTTTTGGCAGGGTTTTTGCGTGATTGCAGACAGTTGCTTTTCTTTCCTGTCTTATCTAGTTAGTGAGGGCCCCATCGTTTGCTCAGCCTGTCTTTCTGTCTGTGTTTGTGTTTTCATCTGTTTTCACCGTCAATACATGTTGGGGGCTGTCTATTGCTTTGGGGTCTGCTCTGGGGCAGTTTAGATTTCCCCTTTCTTTCTTTAGGTTTATTTAGTTCTCCGGCTGTGAACGAGGTGTCTAGGACCACCATAGGAACACCCCACGGCTACTGTTAGGTGTTGTGAATAGGATCAGGGGTCTGCAATCTGCTAGCTACCAACCTCTCCGGTTTTCTGGACTTAGCTTGTATTTTTGTTTTTTCCTCCTCCGGTGACTCATTCATAACAGACAGGTAACCACTGACCCGGTGCGTATAGGAGCGAAGTCTGTTACTTCACAGAGCCGCTGGAATTAAAGCCAGTGAGCTTAACCTCAACTGTGGGTAAAATCCTGGAGGGTTTTCTAAGAGATACTATACTGGAGTATCTGAAGAAGAATAACCTCATGACCCAATATCAACATGGGTTTACAAGGGACCGTTCCTGTCAGACTAATCTGATAAGCTTCTTTGAAGAGGTAAGTTCCGGACTGGACCAAAGAAATGCAGTGGACATGGTGTATATGGACTTTTCAAAAGCTTTTGATACGGTGCCACACAAAAGGTTGATACATAAAATGAGAACAATGGGGATAGGGGAAAATATGTGTAAGTGGGTTAAGAGCTGGCTCAGGGATAGGAAACAAAGGGTGGTTATTAATGGAGCACACTCGGACTGGGTCTCGGTGAGCAGTGGGGTACCACAGGGGTCAGTATTGGGTTCGCTTCTTTTTAACATATTTATTAATGACCTTGTAGGGGGCAATATAGAGTAGAATTTCAATATTTGCAGATGACACTAAACTCTGCAGGGTAATCAATACAGAGGAGGACAATTTTATATTACAGGAGGATTTATGTAAACTAGAAGCTTGGGCTGATAAATGGTAAATGAGCTTTAATGGAGATAAATGTAAGGTCATGCACTTGGGTAGAACAAACAAGATGTATAATTATGTGCTTAATTTTAAAACACTGGGCAAAACTGTCACTGAAAAAGACCTGGGTGTATGGGTGGACGACAAACTCACATTTAGTGGCCAGTGTCAGGCAGCTGCTGCAAAGACAAATAAAATAATGGGATGCGTTAAAAGAGGCATAGATGCACATGAGGAGAGTATAATTTTACCTCTATACAAGTCACTAGGGCGACCACACTTGTACAGTTGAACTGTGTACAGTTCTGGTCTCAGGTGTATTTTCTTATAGCTGGCATAGTTGAATGTCACGTTGCCATCGGACTCGGGGGCTGGTGTTCCAGCCATGGCCACTGAGAGGCGCCGGACTGTCACGTCGCCGTTAGACTCGGGGGCTGCTGTTCCTGCCTCGGCCACTGGGAGGCGCCGCACTCCTTCGACTGGTGGTGCCGGTGACAGGAGGGCTATGTCCTCATGTGGGCCCGCTCTTTTGACGCATGCCTCTGTCGTTGGACATCGCCGTGGTTTTCCCGAGGGTGATGGTGGTGACAGAGAAGGGGCTCCTGCACAGGCATCTGGTGGGCGCAGGCTTCGCTCCTCTGTCAGAGGTGAAGGGGTTGGTGCATCGCCATCTGGCCTGGTTCTGGGGGCGGTCCAGATGAGGTCATCAGACTGTGAGCCTGTGAGGGATAGCCTTATCCTTCAAATACTTTGGGGCCTGTCCTGCAGGCCGCCAGATATAGTCTTGGTTTCCCCAATGTTTTAGTGTTTAATTTGCTATTCTTGACTCCGACCTTTGCCTGGATTTCTGACCCCTCTTCAGCCTGCCGATTTTGTACCTCTGCTGCTCTTCCGGTGAATCTGACCTTGGCCTGGATTTTGACTCTGCTTCAGCCTGCCGATTTTGTACCTCTGCTGCTCTTCCGGTGACTCTGACCTTGGCCTGGATTTTGACTCTGCTGCCCGCCTGGATTTGACTTGAACTCCTGACTACGATTTCGGCCCCGTTTATTAATCCCTTTCTGGGGACCGTCCTGCTCTAGTCCGCTGATCTTATAGGCAGCTACCTCTTGGGCTCTGCTGTAATTCCAGATCCCTGTATAGGGGTAAAGGGTCTCGGGGTTTCTTGGGGTGCTGTCTTACTTGCAGCTCGTACTCGCACCAGACGGACGTCACACTGAACTGGAGCTGGTGCAGAGAAGAACAACCAAGGTTATTAGGTAACTGGGGGATCTGCAATACTAAGACAGGTTATTACACTTGGGGTTATTTAGTTTGGAAAATAAAAGCTTAGGAGCAGGGCCGTATTTGCCACTAGGCACTTGAGGGCACGTGCCTAGGGTGTCAGGATGTGGGGAGGGCGGCACCTGAGCAAGTTTTTTTTTCACCTGTGTCCCCAGGGACTGTCATGTAGTGTCTGTAGGTGCAGAGCGGCTGGAGGCGGGAGACTGGAAGGGGAGGGGGCGGGGAGAAGGAGGGAAGAAGCTGCAGCCTGTAGAGTAGGAAGATGAGGAGAAGGAGTGTCAGTGGCACGTGAGAAGCAGGATGCACGGAGGCAGAGCTAAGCACCTCGGGGCTGTTAGAAGCCAGAAGACACTGTGCTCGGAGCGGCCGGCTCTGCCTGCAGTGCTGGGATCACCAACGTCTGGCATTGCGCCTCCTCCCGGGACCAGCTGAGCCTTGCTTCTTCCTGATACCTCTGGCGATTTCCTGGGGGATGATGGAACACACATATCCTTCCTACAGTGGTTGGAGTCCATTGTGGAAGGAGATGGTGGGTACTGGGGGCACGGAATGCCAGCACTGCGTGGTGGTTGGGACTGGAGGAAATTAGTGTCCACTATGTGACATCTACATGGACAGGGGCAGAGCGTGGGCAGCGGGAACTGGCAGCTATACCTGGTCCTACTGGACTGTGGGGCCATGCTGGGGGGATTATATGCTATGTGGCACTGTGCTATATACCATGTTGTGCTGTGCTATATACCATGGTGCTGTGCTATACACCATGTGGGGCTGTGCTATATACCATGTGGTGTTGTGCTATATACCATGGGTGGAGTTTAGTATACTATATACCATGAGGTGGGTGGAGTTTAGTTCGCACCAAAAGAGCGGGAAGAGTTGAGTCAGTCAGTCAGTCTTTCATTCAGTGAGTGAGTGAAGATGTAGAAGGACAGAGTGTGAGACAGAGAAGATCCCCGGGAGAGGGATGGAAGAGGGAAGTGCTTCAGCAGGCCACAGTGATCTGGGTCTGCTGGCACAGGAAAGAGACAGAGGAAGGAAGCTTGATTCTCCATTGGAAAGAAGGATTAGCACGGAATGTGAGGAGAATAAGAGAACAAGGACCAGGGTTAGAGGAGAACCCTTTTCAAGTTCTAAGTGCAAGGCCGGGGTCCGGTCCCCGAGGTTGTACGGATACTAATGGTCCTGCAGCAGACACCGGAGGAATAGAAGTAGTGACCACTTTATTCCCACACAAGACTTGGGGGCATAACAGCAACATATTAGTGATCCGGGACTTAACGGCAAGGAGTCCCCGAAGCAGGCTACAGCTGTCTGCCGTACAAGTAGAGTTCATAGGAACATCTGACAGGAGGAACTC
Organism: Dendrobates tinctorius; assembly: GCF_039654945.1. NCBI lineage: Eukaryota > Metazoa > Chordata > Amphibia > Anura > Dendrobatidae > Dendrobates > Dendrobates tinctorius. The sequence continues at coordinate 33,649,817 of NW_027361829.1, forward strand.
CAGTGTAACACAGTACTAGGACTACTTCACTCAAAGGCGCTATAAGAGGAGACGTTCAGAAAAGGCACATATGTTGGTGGAGTGTTGGAAGGGAGAATTCCATCTGGCCTGGAAGTTGACTGTGTCCCTGACCCGGAGGACACGGCACGGAAGCGGGCACCTGTTTGCACAACAGACTGTGAGTAAATCTTTGGAACTACATGCCCTGGTGTCCTCCACTTATTCCTGTGCCAGCCTGCCCAGCACCGCTACATTCCTCTCGCCTGACACTACATCATCTAAGTGTCACTTCACCTACACTGCCCTGGGACTACAGCCCTGCCTGTGGAGGGCTATAACATCACTGCTGCACCACACCATCTGTCCTAGAGGATCTGTCTGCAGCGTCGGCTTACATCTCTATTGCCGAATACCACAGGTGGCGTCACGAATCACTTATAAACTTTCACTACCATCAGCACACTGAAACAACCCCTTTTACAATGGGCGCCCAGGGCCACGGGCCGGGTCCCAGCTGCCGTGACATCTCCCATTGAAGCTCATCGGGCCCGGTACCGAGTACCCCACAGCCCTGGGTGTGAGGGCGACCCATTAGTCAGAGATAAGTGTGGGCTTTACTGATTACAAAGTTGACATGTTTGGCTGCTGCAGACTGCGGCACACTGTAACAGAGCGCTCTTGTGTTCTCATTACTTTTTCTGTCACTGCTAGGGGAGAGCGGTCGGTATGCACAGTGCTGGCCCAGTGACTTATGTTCACTGTGCAGACTGTGTCAAACACTGCCGGCTGCTAAAATTAAATTAATATCCACCCCACTCCATGCCCATGGGAGCGTGGAGAGCAGTGAATATTTATTTCTCTTTAGCAGCAGGAACAGGCTTTAGCCGCAGCAACCAGCTTCTGCTTCCTGTCACCCGCAGCTGGTCTGCTGCCACTGGGGGCCCCCATAGCAGCTGCTCACTGGCCTATGCCTGGACCCACTGGAGATTCCACCAGTTCTCTGGTGGGCCAGTACAACCCTGCAGTGGAATATTGGGTGCAAACCCCTGTACACCGACTTGGGGACAACTGTATAAAGGATAGATGAGGCATGCAGCACTCCAAATAAAGTGTACAAAATAGTTGGGGCATGTTTATTGGTTCATCTTATATGCGATTGTGGTAGGGGCCCAGATTGGGGGGTGGTCCACTGCTTACCGCGATCAGACGAAACAGACACGAGACGGAGGCAGATTTTGGTTGCAACAGGTCCAAGTTTATTGGCTGTCCTCCTGACGGCCGTAGCCATACACTGCAGCTCCTTTACAGCTCTCCGTATTCAGGCCCGGGTACCTTCACTTTCCTTCAGTCGTAGTAACGTTCCTCGCAGATCTTTCGCTGGGGCTGCCCTAGGACTATCTACCGCCAGCGCTTCGCCAGTCCGAGGTCGTCGTCCAATCGGTACCCCCGGGGCCTTGTCTGTCCTTCGGTTCTTTGTGTCAGGGCAACCCACCTGACTGTCTCTTCCTATCAGACCCCTGGTCGAGCTCTCCACCGTTGTCAGTCCTCCATACTGAGTCTTCTCCTCCTGTGCTCCTCCTGGGACTAGCCTAGCCTGGAACCCTGTCCTGTCCTATTTATCTCCTTCCTCGGGAATTTCCCTCCTGGGTTCCTATCTCCCCGCCCCCCATGATTAATCGTTTTCTAAAGCCCTAAGCTGCTGTCAAGTCCTGAATTACGCTCCCCCTGCCATCTTGTGGTCAAATCTAGGTACTGCACTCCTTTTCCATCTTCCCCAGCTGTTCCCCTTCTGTCATTACAAACATCCATCTACAGTGCACAAACCGTTCCTTCTTCTTACAGACAAGTATGTCCGTCATGTCACCTTCCCTACACTTCCCCTTCCTTTGTCTATTGTCGTTCTCGACAATCATATTCCCCACCTTCGTCGTCCTGAAGCTTGTCCACCATCTGTTGTCGGACCGGTTGTTGGACCAAACCCGCCATACGCGGGGGGCCGAACCAAACCAGGAGCACCATGCTCCGAGCAGCCTACTGCTACTCGCCGGCGCGCACGCCACGTGACAACTTCTTTCAGGTTGGCTAGGTCCACCCGGACTACTCTACGGCGTGTACCTCCCACTACTCTCCCCTTCTGTTACCCTCAACTCTCCGGAACGCCATGACCGAGGCCTTTCGCCTACCAGGTCATCGTTAGCGCCCGCCTATCCTTTTGGCGTAACTAGAACTGATTGGGCCCCATAGCAAACTTTTAAACGGGGCCCCCTCAAAGACACACCCCCTTCAAGACACACACCCTTCAAGACGCGAGGGCTCAGGGAAGGGGCGGGACTGAAATGAAGCAATACATTGGCTGCAGGCAGGGAGGCAGGCCCAATATGTGCTTCGCTCCACACAGCAGCCACAGAAATGCAGCAAAGGCTGCAAAATCATAGTGTACATTTTTTCCGCCGGGACCCCGGATCCCCTACACGCACCGGGCCCCCAAGACAGCATTGGCCACAGCACCCGCTGGAGCGCCGCAGTAATGTACTTAATTGCACTCAGGGCTGCCACTAGGAATTTCGGGGCCCCATACTGGTAAAATTCTCAGGGCCCCTTCAGACTCCGCCCAGGCTCCACCCCTGCCTCGCCTCCACCCCTCGAACTGTCCAAAGCCCCACCGCTCTCTCTTGGAAAAACTCCACTTCTCACCAATCACACATTAACAGTTCCCATCACCAGATCACATATATAGCTGGCAGCTTTTGTTTTGGCCAAAAGATTTTTTTAAGCCGCCACCATAACACGGTAGACTCTTTTGGCCGAGCCCTACTCTACTGTAACCTATTAAATATTTGTTAAAATATGTGATACAATTTAGTTTTTTTTTATTTTTCAATTTTTAAAATGACCAATAATATCACATACAATGGAAAAATACCACACACAAGGAACAAATACCGCCAGACCATGACCAGACCACATATTACCACCACAGTGACCGAATAATATCACATACAAGGAACACCACCGCACCATGACCAGACCACATATTACCACCACAGTGACTGAATACTACAATACTGATCAGTAGTAAAAAAAATCACGATACTATCGCCATAAGTGCCATTATACACGGGAGATCTGTACTTAGTATGCAGTGTCTGTGTACAGGTAATACAGTGATCAATGACATTATACACAGGGCCTCTATACAGTGTATAGTGTCAGTGTACAGGTAACACACTAACTCACCAGTGATGTCTCTAGATGAAGTCCTTAATCTTTGTTTTTCATCTTTCATCCAGCACAGATCGCCATCACGTCTTCCAGCCAGGGCTCGTCTCTGCAGGAAATAACACATTACTTATTTTTCCCAACTTCTACATTACATCACATGAAGAAAAAAAGGCGACATAGTGTCACTCTACACAGTAACAGGACCGCCCCCCCATTTAAAACAGTATACTCAAAAAATAAAATAAATACATCACTGCAGTAATAATATCCCTTAATTAGACCCTGTGGTAATAATATCCCCCATCCTGACCCCCGTGTGTCTCATTCCTGGCTTCAGCCCATTCTCCCATCCCGCCCTCATAAGTATCCATTCTGCCCCACATGATCTCCCCATCCTGCCCCATCTGTCTCCACCATATCCATCCTGCCCCATGATCCTGCATGATCTGTCTCCAACCCTACCCCATCTGTCTCCAATCCTGCCCCCAGTGTCTCCAGTCATGCCCCCTTGTCTTTGATCCTGCCCCCTGTGTCTCCAATCATGTCCTGTATCTCATTGTGCCCCTTTCTGTGTCTCACTGTCACATTCTGCCCCCGTGCCTCACATTCTGCCCCCTCCTGTGTCTCACTGTCACACTCTGCCCCGTGTCCATTCAGTCCCCTCCTGTGTCTCACCATCACATTCTGCCCCTATCGTGTCCAGCATTGTGCCCCATCGTGTCCAGCATTCTGCCCCCATCGTGTCCAGCAATCTGCCCCATCGTGCCCAGCATTCTGCCCCAATCATGACCAGTAATCTGCCGCATCGTGTCCAGCAATCTGCCCCATCGTGCCCAGCATTCTGCTCCCATCATGACCAGCAATCTGCCCCATCGTGTCCAGCATTCTGCCCCCATCATGATCAACAATCTGCCTCATTGTGTCCAGCAATCTGCCCCATCGTGCCCAGCAATCTGCCCCATCATGCCCAGCATTCTGCCCCAATCATGACCAGCAATCTGCCCCATCGTGTCCAGCAATCTGCCCCATCGTGTCCAGCAATCTGCCCCATCGTGAACAGCAATCTGCCCCATCGTGCCTAGCATTCTGCCCCATCATGACCAGCAATCTGCCCCATCGTGTCCAGCATTCTGCCCCCATCATGACCAGCAATCTGCCCCATCGTGTCCAGCATTCTGCCCCATCGTGCCCAGCAATCTGCCCCATTGTGCCCAGCATTCTGCCCCAATCATGACCAGCAATCTGCCCCATCGTATCCAGCAATCTGCCCCATCGTGCCCAGCAATCTGCCCCATCGTGCCCAGCATTCTTCCCCATCGTGCCCAGCAATCTGCCCCATCATGCCCAGCATTCTGCCCCAATCATGACCAGCAATCTGCCCCATCGTATCCAGCAATCTGCCCCATCGTGTCCAGCAATCTGCCCCATCGTGCCCAGCAATTTGTCCCCATCATGACCAGCAATCTGCCCCATTGTGTCCAGCATTCTGCCCCCATCGTGCCCAGCATTCTGCCCCAATAATGGCCAGCAATCTGCCCCATCGTGCCCAGCATTCTGCCCCCATCATGACCAGCAATCTGCCCCATCGTACCCAGCTTTCTGCCCCCATCATGACCAGCAATCTGCCTCATCGTGCCCAGCATTCTGCCCCTATCATGACCAGCAATTTGCCCCATCGTGTCCAGCAATCTGCCCCATCGTGACCAGCAATCTGCCCCATCATGTCCAGCAATCTGCCCCATCGTGTCCAGCAATCTGCCCCATCGTGTCCAGCAATCTGCCCCATCGTGACCAGCAATCTGCCCCATCGTGCCCAGCATTCTGCCCCATGTCCAGCATTCTGGCCCAGGCCCCCAGCAGTCTGCACCCATCTCACAGTCTGCCCCAGGCCCCCCAGATCGCCGCTCTCAAAAAAAAAAATAATTTCTTGTTACCTGGCCGTCCCCCTCCCAGTCCCACGTGGCACACATTGACCGAATGAGGAAGTGGAGCAGAGCAGTGTGTGACGTCAGGTGAGGGTGGTGCTGTGGCTGGACCATTGTGCAGGGGGGGATTGCAAAGTTGGCTGGACCATGGTGCGGGGGGGGGCCCGGCAGGCGCTGGGTATTCATTGAAAATAAAGCTGCAGAGCAGATGCCTGAATAAAATGTAGGGGGGCCCTAGCGCGGACCGGGCTGCCAGCGTGGTCAGGAGCTGGGGACCCGGGCCCCTATATGGGCCGGGCCCCAAAGCAACCACTTTGGCTGCTACCCCGGTAGCTACGCCCCTGGGGGTGTCCGTGGTTCACAAAACGTGAACACTCTCCCTTCCTTTAACATGAGTACTTTCCCATATGCATCCCCGCTGTGTCAGGAGAAAACAAAAAAAACATTTTTTTTTCTTATCTTGGACGTGAAACTGTCCTTTAGGCTGCACAACGGTGCATCGAAATCCCGGTAGTCCGGGCCATCTCGTGATGGCCGATGTTCCGCCAGTTCAGCAGGGAACTCCACAGCCGTGGCACTCCCGGGATGCCTCGACTGTTCCTGGGCCCCGCGTGTTCTTTTTGCCCAGGGCTCAGGGGTCATTTCCCTCCTGAGAGATGCGTCAAAAGGGGTAGAAGGGGCCGAAGGTAGTTCCACGGCGCGCATCTTGCACCCTCTCTTTACTTAGCAGACAGGCCCTGGCACGGGCTGAAGAGAGCTCCTCTATGGCATCTTTGAGCGACAGGGGCGTACTTATCTCCGGCGATGTGATGGTTCCGCTCCCTCCGGCCCCCAGCCCCCGTAGATCCAGCCGCAGGCGCAGCGCCGGGGATGTCGGCCGGTGTGAAGCGGAGCGGAGAAGCTGGTGCCTGATAACGTGGATGGCAGTCGGCCCTGCATAGGCTGCAGAGCCCGGCGACTCGGCCACAGGCCCAGCATAGGCTGCAGGGCCAGGTGACCCGGCCGAAGTCACGATCTGGAATGGGGCCTGAGCGGCTGCGGGCCTTGATGGGCAGGCCGCAGCTGGAATCGTGAGCGAGGCAGGGGCGGCCTCTGGTGCTGCTGGGTAGGCCGCGGATGGCACCATGGGTGGACCAGAGGCGGCCGCAGAGCAGGCCGCAGCCGGGGACGAAGTATCGGCAGCCGCGGAGGTCGATGGGCAGGCCGCGGAACCTGGCAGCCCAGCCACCGCGACGTTCCGGAACAAGGTCGAAGTGACGGCAGGTCTCGATGTATAGACCGCCGCTGTAGGATGGAGTGCGGCAGGAGTGGCCATAGGTGGGTTCCGTGTCATGGCACCGCCGAGCGGGGCGGCTTGGGATCCTTGGCCGAGGCGTCGGTTGGCCCGGCGAGGGCCGCGGAGTCATCCGGAGCCGAGGTCGCTGGAGAGCGGGAGGCCAAGCGGGGAGGCAGAGGGCCGGGGTCGGGGCCCTGGGACCGGTCTTGTGCTCGGGACCTGGGGGCGGGACCTGCCTGCGGCCTTTCCCGGCACCGTAGATTTCTGCAGGTTGTTCCTCCGTTCTCCCAGAAGTCGGTCCGGGGTGTAGCTGGCCTCCGCTGCTCCTCCGCAGCTCCCGCTCTCGTCGTCTGGCGCCCGCCGCTGCTCTTCATCCCGCCCTTCGGCAGGACCGGCCTCCAGGCCTGATGGCTCTGCAGGGATGATCGATCACAGTTCCTCCAACGGCTGCTCCTGGTAGTCCACGTTAGCGCCAACCTCCTCCTGACCGGAGGTCAACAGCGCTGGGAGGCACAAAGTCTCTTTTGGGTTTTCTTTGGATGGGTCCAGCCACAGTCCCAATTTGTATTCCACTTGGGCACCATCTTGCAAAATTTTCCTTTTCCGGATCTGCTCGAGAAAAGCCAGAGATCCACCATCCAGTTTTTGTTCCACCCTGGATCCTCTGATGACAGCCAATGATCCGGAACAAAGTCTCAAATTTGTAATCCACAAATAAAGCAACTCGAGTCCTTTTGGTTCTTCTGGGTACTTCTGTCGCAGGCTTGCCGCTGAAGTTGTAGTATTGGCGGCGGCAATCCTGCCGACTGCGCCAAATGTGGTAGGGGCCCAGATTGGGGGGAGGTCCACTGCTTACCGCTATCAGATGACACAGACACGAGATGGAGGCAGATTTTGGTTGCAACAGGTCCGAGTTTATTGGCCGTCCTCCTGAGGACCGTAGTCATACACCGCACCTCCTTTACAGCTCTCCGTATTCAGGCCCGGGTACCTTCACCTTCCTTCAGTCGTAGTGACGTTCCTCGCGGATCTTTCACTGGGGCTGCCCTAGGCCTATCTACCGCCAGCGTTTCACCTGTCCGAGGTCGTCGTCCAATCCTCCTGAGCTTCTCCTGGGACTAGCCTAGCCTGGAACCCTGTCCTGTCCTATTTATCCCCTTCCTCGGGAATTTCCCTCCTGGGTTCCTATCTCCCCGCCCCCAATGACTAAGCGGTTTCTAAAGCCCTAAGCTGCTGTCAAGTCCTGAACTACACATAGTACACATAGTTATTAAGGTTGAAGGGAGACTTTAAGTCCATCTAGTTCAACCCATATCCTGTCCTAACCTGCCCTAACATGTTGATCCAGAGGAAGGCAAAAAAAACCCATGTGGCAAACAGTAAGCTTCACATTGGGGAAAAAAATTCCTTCCCGACTCTACATACGGCAATCAGACTAGCTCCCTGGATCAACGCAATATTAAGGAAACTAGTGTATATACCCTCTAATATTATACTTTTCAAGAAAGGCATCCAGTCCCTTCTTAAATTTTAGTAGGGAATCACTCATTACAACATCATATGGCAGAGAGTTCCATAGTCTCACTGCTCTTACAGTAAAGAATCCGTGTCTGTGAGTATGCTTAAACCTTCTTTCCTCCAGACGTAGAGGATGCCCCCTTGTCCCCGTCACAGGTCTAAGAGTAAAACGATCATTAGAAAGGTCTTTGTACTGCCCCCGCATATATTTATACATTGTAATAAGATCACCCCGAAGTCTTCGATTCTCCAAACTAAATAACCCCAAGTGTAATAACCTGTCTTGGTATTGCAGACCCCCTAGTTCCCTAATAACCTTGGTCGCACTTCTCTGCACCCGCTCCAGTTCAGCTATGTCTTTCTTATACACCGGAGACCAGAACTGTACACAGTATTCTAAGTGTGGTCGCACTAGTGACTTATATAGAGGTAAAATTATGTTCTCCTCATGAGCATCTATGCCTCTTTTAATGCATCCCATTATTTTATTTGCCTTTGCAGCAGGTGCCTGACACTGGCCACTAAATGTGAGTTTGTCGTCCACCCATACACCCAGGTCTTTTTCAGTGACTGTTTTGCCCAGTGTTTTACAATTAAGTACATAATTATACATCTTATTCATTCTACCCAAATGCATGACCTTACATTTATCCCCATTAAAGCTCATTTGCCATTTATCAGCCCAAGCTTCTAGTTTACATAAATCCTCCTGTAATATAAAATTGTCCTCCTCTGTATTGATTACCCTGCAGTTTAGTGTCATCTGCAAATATTGAAATTCTTCTCTCTATGCCCCCTACAAGGTCATTAATAAATATGTTAAAAAGAAGCAGGCCCAAAACTGACCCCTGTGGTACCCCATTGCTAATCGTGACCCAGTCCGAGTGTGCTCCATTAATAGCCACCCTTTGTTTCCTATCCCTGAGCCAGCTCTTAACCCACCTACACATATTTTCCCCTATCCCCATTGTTCTCATTTTATGTATCAACCTTTTGTGTGGCACCGTATCAAAAGCTTTTGAAAAGTCCATGTACACCACATCCACTGCATTCCCTTGGTCCAGTCCGGAACTTACCTCTTCATAAAAGCTTATCAGATTAGTCTGACAGGAACGGTCCCTTGTAAACCCATGTTGATATTGGGTCATAAGGTTATTCTTCTCCAGATACTCCAGTATAGTATCTCTTAGAAAACCCTCCAGGATTTTACCCACAGTAGAGGTTAAACTTACTGGCCTATAATTTCCAAGTTCAGTTTTTGTCCCCTTTTTGAATATTGCCACCACATTTGCTATACGCCAGTCCTGTGGTACAGACCCTGTTATTATGGAATCCTTAAGGATTAAAAATAATGGTCTATCTATGACTGTGCTTAATTCCTGCAGTACTCGGGGGTGTATCCCATCCGGGCCCGGGGATTTGTCAATTTTAGTGATTTTTAGACGCCGCCGTACTTCCTGCTGGGTTAAGCAGGTGACATTTAATGGAGAATTTTTGTCTCTGAACATGTTATCCGTCATGGGATTTTCTTGTGTAAATACTGTTGAAAAAAGTCATTTAGCATATTGGCTTTTTCCTCATCCACATCCACCATTTCACCAAGACTATTTTTAAGGGGGCCAACACTATCATTTTTTAGCTTGTTACTATTTATGTAGTTAAAGAATATTTTGGGATTATTTTTACTTTCTCTGGCAATGAATCTCTCTGTCTCATTCTTTTCTATTTTGACTTGCTTTTTACAGAATTTATTTAAGCTTCTGTATTTAGTTAATGCCTCATCACCTACTTGCTTTAATTCTCTAAATGCTTTCTTTTTGTCACTTATTGCGGCCCTTACAGCTCTATTTAGCCATAGTGGTTTCCTCCTATTTCTCGCATGTTTATTCCCATACGGTATATATTGTGCACAGGTCCTATTCAGGATGCTAATAAACGTCTCCCATTTTCTTTGTGTATTTTTATGTCTTAGGATATCGTCCCAGTTAATTGCACCAAGATCATCTCTCATCCGTTGGAAATTTGCTTTCCTGAAGTTTAGTGTCCTTGTAACCCCTCCACTACACATCTTATTAAAGGATACATGAAAACTTATTAATTTGTGATCACTATTACCCAAGTGACCCCCAACCCTTACATTTGATATGCGGTCGGGCCTGTTGGTTAATATTAGGTCTAGCAGTGCACCCCCTCTTGTTAGGTCCTGAACCAGTTGCCATCTTGTGGTCAAATCTAGGTACTGCACTCCTTTTCCATCTTCCCCAGCTGTTCCCCTTCTGTCATTACAAACATCCGTCTACAGTGCACAAACCGTCCCTTCTCCCTTCAGACAAGTCCGTCCGTCAGGTCACCTTCCCTACATGATGTTTAGGCTCAAGATAAAAAAAGTTGTGAGCCTATCACAATTGTTTTTTCTGGAGCCGAAACGTCACATTTGAGATGGGACAGTACAGATATTCCCACTTTTATGTAAACTTTATTTTGAATGCTGCCTGCCTTTTTTTATAGTCTAGGTAGATATATAAATAAGCAAAAAAGTAAACCTGGCCCGATGATTGAAGGAGTAGTTTTTACTATGGTGGGCACAAAAGTGGTCATTGTTATGATGGAAGCACTATTACTTCACTTCAGGCTTAATGGTGTGCATTATTGGTATATTGAGGCATAAAAGGGGTAGCATTGTTCCGTTGGAGCACAAAAGATGAAACCATTACTGTGTTGGGCGCTATTATTCTCTGTGGCACAATATGAAGTACTATCACTATTTTTGTGGGGGTGAATACAGGGGCATATTCTATTGGGCAGCTACAGCAAGAGGGGTGATGAGGTGGCCACAGTGCCATTGGATGGAGCTACGCATTCCTTTATTTCTAGAGATGAGTAAAAACATTTGTGAGCCTTCTCCCATCTTCCGTCATCTCCAGTTCTTCCTCTGATTTGTAGGCGCAGTGCACTATCCTCACTCCGACACAACAAACTAATGAATTTGCCCCGAGCCTGCAATATAAAAGTGTGATCAAGGGATGGGAGTACCAGTAGGTAGGAGAAGTGTTAGGCATCGGATTCCTGCGGCTACACTATAAAAGGTTCGCATGGCCGCTTGGCCATGCGCTAGTATAGACAATACGTGCTATGTGTGAATGGTGCCGGATGTATGATTCTGGTGACTGACTCATTTGAAACCACTTCCCTCTGATATTACGCATGTGGTTAGGTAATTAGTTTAGTAGTCAGCGTCAGTCAGTGGCAAGCCATACGCCAAGGTGCATACCGCACCGCTACACTAGCGTCCGATAGTGTTATGCCTCACTGCACTGTCGTACAGTGGCAGTAGTTACCGCCGCGCTGCAGCTAGCAGCACTTACCAAGCGTCCGCGGTATCGACGCCGCACGCATGGTAGGTCAAGACGGGCACCGACCTCTGCCTTGGGCCGTGTCCTGTCACCATACACCATGTGTGCAAGCCAGCTGAGAGCTGTGAAGCTAACAGGCTCGGCGTTTATGCTTTACTTATACTAAAGCGCCTCTGTGTGTTTAACAGAGTCCGCTCTGCGCACCCCGGGTGACGTTTAACCCGAGCGCAGTATACCGCCATATAGCGAGTCTGCCATTACTCAGCAGCGCTTGTTACACCTACTGCACGGTGGACCCCGGGCGGCGAACGCACTTCCTATTAATTATATTTAGTGCGTTCCGCCATCCCTAACATTATACTCGCGCCAGGGTCTGGCTCATAACGTCAAACATGCAGCAGCTTCAGCGGTACATTCAGCAGCTGGAGGGCAGGTTGGCTACTGTCGAGAGTGCCACCTCCGCTGCGAAGTTTACTGAGGCTGCTGCTCAGGCTTTCGCAGAGGCTGTCTCACGTGTGTCCACGTCCACGCCTGTACCGATAGTTACCCGCCTCCCGTTGCCCGATAAATTTTCTGGCAATAGAGCCTCCTGTACGGGTTTCGTGAGCCAGTACTCTATTCAGCTTGAGTTACTGGCCGCACGTTTCCCTACAGAACGGGCTAAGGTGGGGTTCCTTGTTTCCCTTCTGTCGGGCAGGGCGTTGGAGTGGGCCACGCCACTGTGGGAACCGTGGTGACCCAGAAGTTCGGACCGCTGCTCACTTCTTAACATCTCTAAAACAGGTCTTTTTGAGCCCACGGGTCACTCTCGATACCTCTCTCCAGTCGCTTGCGCTTACGCAGGGAACTCAGTCGGTCAGTCAGAATGCCGTTCGTTTATGGACACTGGCTTCCGAGCTCCAGTGGCCTGATAGAGCACTCATCCCTGTGTTCTGGAGAGGGTTGGCTGAGTATGTCAAAGATGCCTTATCCACCAGGGAGGTTCCCATCAGCCTGGAAGAGTTGATAGCGATCTCCACCCGTATAGACCTCCGTTTTACGGAGCGCGGGCTGGAGCGTACTCAACCCAGACAGAAGTTTAGGTCGACTCTAGGCTTCTCCGAATTAGTGGAGCCTTCTGATCTGGAGGTTTAACTCCTGAACCCATGGACGTGTCCCTTACCGGTCCGAAACCACGTCCGGCACAGGGTCCCACTTGCTACCTGTGTCGACAGTCAGACCACCTGGCTAATAGGTGTCCGCAGCGGTCGAAAAAACGTTCACCTCCGGTGGCAGTTGGTGGAGATCTACCTAATATGAAAACGTTCTCCTCCAAACCAGTATTCCGAGGGACGTTAGATAACGGGGCTTCCTCCTGGGAGGTAGAGGTCACAGTGGACTCTGGGGCAGAGGGAAACTTTATGTCCTCAGTAGAGTTGAGCGACTTTTGGTTTTTGGGGTCGAGTTTCGTGAAACCCGACTTTTCCAAAAGTCGGGTCGAGCAAGATCGGCCGATTATAGGGAAAAGTCGGGGTCGTCCCGAAACACGAAACCCAATGTAAGTCAATGGGGAATAAAAGTCGGCAGTGAGAGGAGGACAGGAAACACACCTACAGTGCCCATTTGAATGCCAAAAGCATCAATTCTTCTTACTTAAGCTTGTCAACCTTAATAAACTTCTTAATACAAGTTACGCACTGAAAAATGGGGGTTATTTGGCTAAAGTTGTGGGGGGGTAGGGCTGGCTCCAGGTTTTCATGTGCCCTGGGCGAAAGAGCGCCCCTTTAACACATACCACAACTCATCATGCTCCGATACGGCAGAGAAATAGCGGTATAGTACAATGAAAAATACTTCACTTTTTACATCTCATGACGAGGCCCATCTATTTCTCCATACAGAATCATTGGTCCCATATAATGTTTGAAACAGTATATGATGAGCTCCACATAATGCTACAGTATATGTTGGTCCCCATGGATGAAGCTCCACTGTCTTATGGGCCCAAATAATGCTCCAAACATAATGGGCCCCATTTCTAATGCTCTAGTGTATAATGGGCCCTGTAAATGCTGCTCCAGTGTCTGATGTCCACCTTTGGAATGTTCCAGTGTATGGTGGGCCCCATCTATCATTCTCCAGAGTATAGTGCTCCCCAAAAATTGCTGTCCCAACATTGAAAACAATCAAATAAGTCTCCTCGCTAGGGAATCCCTGTACTTGTCTGGTCTCCTCGTCGTCCCCATCTTCCATCTCACTGCACAGTATTTCAACTTTGCAAGTGCTGTGATCCTGCGCAAGCAGGGGGGGCCCACTCGGCGACGGCACTGGCACAGGGCCCCTGATAGTACGGTGGTGTGTCTGATGGCGGGTGGGCCGAACCTGCACTTTCATCTGCAGCTTCCTCTTTGTCACCGCGTAAGATGGAACTGTATATGGGAAGGGTAACCTGAGTTTCATCAGGGTCAGATTCAGGCCGTGTAGCATGCGAGGGGAATGTGGTCTGGGTCAATGTACCAGCAGATTCATCGAGCAGTGGATGGGCATCAGTGCACTTGTGTCGCCCCCAGGAGTACGGTCGCCACAGTGGCATTACCTTCCTCCTAGGGAGTGTGATGTCATGCTTGGGAGCAACAAAGGATCTCTCTAGCAGGTTAACTGATTGGGCGGCGTTATTCCCACGAGTCATGACCCTCCAAACAGCGTTCACGAAGGCAAAGTGTTTGTTTTACGTGGGCAGTATGGTTGCAAAGCTGAACCTTAAAGGAATGTCCAGAAGGGCACCACCAGGAGTGGAGCCTACGGTTAAATTCGACTCCACCTGGGAAACCTCAAGCATGCCAGCTACAGAACAGATGCACACATTGCAAGCTTAATTCCGTTAACGAACGAGACTCCGTCATGCCCCGCGGTCCGAGTCCGGCTTACTACAGGGACGCGTGAGGCTCTGGCACATGAGATTGGCCAATAACTGGTGTGTCATGCCCTTACATGTCCGTGGCTGCATGTGCGCTACACTGAAAAGGCCAGCGTTTGTCGCTTACAGGTGCAGATAACCCGCTGAACAACGTTAGTGATGGGGATCACTGATTACAATTATTACCCGCGAACAATGATTTCCCAGTAAGTGCAGGTCAACCGCAGTTCCGGAATTAGGCCTAACCGTCATTCCTGAAAAAATGAAAAACTTATGTGTGCAAACCACAGGTGCTGTAGCTTGCTTAACAGCTCGCCAGCCGTTCTCACGCCCAGTATGGATTACACGTGATTGCACAAAGGTGAGAAAGGGTACCGTATCTCCAGATAACATGTATGGATAGCGTACACATTCAAAATATATGTCTATACATCAGGAGGCAGGCTCAGACGGTGTTAGGCCCAGTATGGATTGCACGTGATTGCACAAAGGTTAGAAAGGGTACCGTATCCCCGGATAACATGTATGGATAGCGTACACATTCAAAATATATGTCTATACATCAGGAGGCAGGCTCAGACGGTGTTAGGCCCAGTATGGATTGCACGTGATTGCACAAAGGTTAGAAAGGGTACCGTATCCCCGGATAACATGTATGGATAGCGTACACATTCAAAATATATGTCTATACATCAGGAGGCAGGCTCAGACGGTGTTAGGCCCAGTATGGATTGCACGTGATTGCACAAAGGTTAGAAAGGGTACCGTATCCCCGGATAACATGTATGGATAGCGTACACATTCAAAATATATGTCTATACATCAGGAGGCAGGCTCAGATGGTGTTAGGCCCAGTATGGATTGCACGTGATTGCACAAAGGTTAGAAAGGGTACCGTATCCCCGGATAACATGTATGGATAGCGTACACATTCAAAATATATGTCTATACATCAGGAGGCAGGCTCAGACGGTGTTAGGCCCAGTATGGATTGCACGTGATTGCACAAAGGTTAGAAAGGGTACCGTATCCCCGGATAACATGTATGGATAGCGTACACATTCAAAATATATGTCTATACATCAGGAGGCAGGCTCAGACGGTGTTAGGCCCAGTATGGATTGCACGTGATTGCACAAAGGTTAGAAAGGGTACTGTATCCCCGGATAACATGTATGGATAGCGTACACATTCAAAATATATGTCTATACATCAGGAGGCAGGCTCAAACGGTGTCAGGCACAGTATGGATTTGACGGCCCAGACTACACAGCGGAGGAGCAGGGAGAGGTGAAGATTGCAAATGCTGGGGCCCTGCCCAAGCAAGGGGGGCCCACTCGTGGGCGTCGGTGCTGGCACTGGGCCCCTCATAGTACGGCGGTGTGTCTGACGGCGGGTGTGCACCACCACCGTCAGAGACACTTGATTGCACTATGAGGGACCCTGTGCCAGTGCCCGCGCCCAAGAGTCGGCCTACCCACCTGTCCAGGGCAACGGCACTCGCACGGTGTCGTGCGCTAGGTGGTGACCCTGGCCATGGGGGGGGAGGCAGCACAGTTAGGGAGTTTTAGAAAGTGGCATATGTTGATGTTGGACATTCAGCTGATGCAAAAGGTGAAATAGGTCAAGTCCCAGGAAGAGGTGGACCAAAGCAAGCCATTTTTCTGTCACCCTATGTGTCATCGGGGGAAGGTGGGACAAAATCCTTGAAAACCCATGCATGGTTCATTTTAATGAAGGTTAGATCATCCACATTTTGGGTTGACAGACGGGTCCTTTTTTCTGTCAGGATTGATCCAGCTGCACTGAAGACTCTTTCCGATAGCACACTTGCAGCTGGGCAAGCGAGCTCCTGTAAGGCATATTGTGCCAATTCAGGCCAGGTGTCCAGTTTAGCGGCCCAATAGTCAAAGGGGAATGACCTGTGCGGGAGAACATCGATATGGGAGGAAAAGTAGTTTGTAACCATAGTTGACAACTGCTGTCTCCTGTCACTTTCCATCGATGCTGTATTACCAGTTGTGTGAGCGGTACTTGAAAAATCAGTCCACAACATTGTCATGAAACCCCTGTCTCCAACGCCACTTCTGCTGTGTGCACCACGAACACCTCAGCCAAGCTGCCCCCGGCCCGTACGGCTCGTGTGAGAACCATCACCGCTGCTGTATGCTGGGAATGCCTCAAGCAACCGATTTACCAGAGTTGCTTGTTTATTAGCCAATATTAGGTCAAGGTTGTCCTGTGGCATAATGTTTTGTAATTTGCCTTTATAGCGTGGATCCAGGATGCTGGCCAACCAGTAGTCGTCATTGTTCATCATTTTGGCAATGCGGGGGTCCCTTTTTAGGATCTGCAAGGCATAATCTGACATGTGGTCCAATGTTCCCGGTGTCAATGATGCACTGCGAGTGCTGGTTGGAGGAGCACTTTCTGGCAAATCCACATCCCTCCAGTCACGCACAAACCCTGTACCAGACCTTGCCACGCCAACATTTTCACTTGCCCCACGAGATGCATCCTCCTCCCCTAAGTAATCATCCCCATCATTCTCCTCCTCCTCCTCCACCTCTTCTTCCTCCACCTCGTCCAGGAGAGGTCCCTGAGCAGACAATGGCTGAATGTCATCAAGGATTCCCTCCTCCTCTTCCTCCTCATCAACATTGGCTGCAGAAGCCTGCTCCTTAAGGTGCGTCAAAGTTTGCATGAGCAGACGCATAAGTGGGATGCTCATGCTTAGGATGGCGTCGTCTGCGCTTACCAGCCGTGTGCATTCCTCAAAACACTGAAGGACTTTACAGAGGTCTTTCAGCTTCGACCACTGCACACCTGTCAACTCCATGTCTGCTCTCAAAGTGCCTGGCCGTGTATCCTCCCACAAATGCATTATGGCCTGCCTCTGCTCGCACAGCCGCTCCACCATGTGCAGGGTGGAGTTCCACCTTGTTGCAATGTCGATAATGAGGCGGTGGTTGGGAAGGTGGAGCAATCGCTGCAGCTTCTGCATACGAACGGAGTGTACAGGCGACCGGCGGATGTGCGCGCACAGTCTTCGCACCTTCTGGAGCAGGGCTGTTAACTCCGGATAATTTTTGAGGAAGCACTGCACCACCAGGTTCAAGGTGTGAGCCAAGCAAGGTATATGGCTGAGTTTTGAAAGGGCTATGGCTTCCACAAAATTACGGCCGTTATCACTAACTACCTTGCCTGCCTCAAGATGTACACTGCCCAGCCATGACTCAGTTTGTCGCTTCAAGTACTCAGCCAGCACCTCGGCGGTGTGTCTGTCGCCCAAACACATCATCTGCAACACAGCCTGCTGACGATTTCCACTAGCTGCTCGATAGGGGGACACCTCGTGTGCAACAGTGGCAGCTGCAGATGGAGTGCTCGTACGACTGCGCTCTGTGGACGAGCTTTCGCTTCTGGAGGAGGAGGAGGAGGGTCGAACGCCTACAGCCAACTGTTTCCTATACCGTGGGCTAGGCAGCACTGTCCCACCACCGCTGTCCCCTGTGGACCCTGCATCCACCACATTAACCCAGTGCGCAGTGATGGACACATAACGGCCCTGGCCATGCCGACTGGACCATGCATCAGTTGTGAGGTGCACCTTTCCGCTCACTGACTGCTTGAGTGCATGGACAATGCGGTCTTTCACATGATGGTGGAGGGCTGGGATGGCTTTGCGAGAGAAGAAGTGGCGACTGGGTAGGTCATAGCGTGGTACTGCATAGGCCATGAGTTCGCGGAAAGCTGCGCTTTCCACCAACCGAAAGGGCATAATCTCAAACGAGATTAGTTTGGCAATGTGGGCGTTCAAACCCAGTGTACGCGGATGAGAGACTGAGTACTTTCTTGACCTACTCATAGTGTCTGGGAGGGTGAGCTGGACTTGAGAGCTGCATATGGTGGAAGTAGCGGTGGACAGGGCGGACTGAGAGAGGGTTGATGATGGTGATGGAGTTGTTGTTCTTTCTGATGGCCTAGAATCAGTCTTTCGTTGATATAACAGTGGGATTCCCTGACTGCTGTGGCCTTGCAACGACACCTCAACATTTGCTGCTGTGCTAACCGGTGGGCTTACAGTGGGGGAAACAATGTAGCGTTGCTGACTACCTTCGTTGTGATCAGTTGCACATGTGGCACTTGAGGTTTGGTGTTGTGTCCACGCTTGCAAGTGCATGGTGTTTAAATGTCTAAGCATGCAACTGGTATTCAAATTTTTCAGATTTTTCCCTCGGCTAAAGGTCTTTGCGCTCTTCTTACAGATAACCTTGGCCTGATCATGAGGATTTTGTTCAAAAAAGTGCCACACTGCACTCTTCCTACATTGGCAGCCATTTTGCGGCCTAGCATGCTGTGATCTTTTGACCCTCTGGACAAGCTGTCCAGCAACTCTTTTGATTTTTGGAACCTGTCTTTGGAGTGCTCCGGGCCTGCCAGATAACAGCTGTTGCGATGTCGATGTCTGCTGTGGATGCTCCTCATCTGAGCTATTGGAAGCAGCACCCTCTTCCCCCAATGGATGCCAATCTGGGTCAACAACTTGGTCATCCATCACCTCCTCTTCAATGTCATGTGCACCTTCCTCTGTGTCACCGTGTATGGTGGTATAGTGTGCGGGAAGGGGCACCTGAGTCTCATCAGGGTCAGAATCTGGCTCTGTACACTGCGAGGACAATGTAGTGCTCTGAGTGAATGTACCAGCAGAATCATCCATCAGCGGCTGTGCATCAGTGCACTCCATGTCAGATTCATCTTGGCCTGGGTAATTCACCATTTCACTTGATAATCCAGGCATGGTATGTGAAAACAGCTCCATGGAGTAATCAGTAGTATGGCCTGCGTCATCCTTCAATCTTGGTTGGGGTGAAGGACACAAGGAAAGGTGTGGTTCATGAACATGAGCCTCCAATGACGACTCAGTGCTTTTACTTTTTACAAATGAAGAAGAGGAGGCGATAGAGCTGGAGGCTGAGTTAGCAATGTAAGACAAAACTTTTTCCTGATGCTCTGGCTTTAAAAGCGGTTTGCCAACTCCTAGAAAACTAAGCCTTCGAAGCCTTATGGAGCCAGACGATGACGCAGGCTCAACACCTCCTGCATTCGGTCCTATTTTGCTCTTGCCACTACCATCAGATCCACCACCAACACCATCATTACCAGCTGCCAATCCCCGCCCAATTCCACGGCCTCTTCCACCAGCCTTCCTCATTTTTGGTAGAAATGTAGACAAAATCCAACAAACTATATAGTAATGTAAAACAAGGTACAAGGTGTCTATAGGACAGGGGAGATTTTGAATTTCTGCAGATACTTGTGGACACTGGACACTTTTGGATTGTGTGAGGCCCACTGAATATCTGAGCGCTATGTCACAGGCTCGATGGCACAGCTGTGACCAAAGTGACTAGAGGATAAGTGAGATTTTGAATTTCTGCACACACTAGTGGACACTGGACACTTTTGGATTGTGTGAGGCCCACTGAATATCTGAGCGCTATGTCACAGGCTCGATGGCACAGCTGTGACCAAAGTGACTAGAGGATAACGGAGATTTTGAATTTCTGCAGACACTTGTGGACACTGGACACTTTTGGATTGTGTGAGGCCCACTGACTATCTGAGCGCTATGTCACAGGCTCGATGGCACAGCTGTGACCAAAGTGACTAGAGGATAAGTGAGATTTTGAATTTGTGCAGACACTTGTGGACACTGGACACTTTTGGATTGTGTGAGCCCACTGAATATCTGAGCGCTATGTCACAGGCTCGATGGCACAGCTGTGACCAAAGTGACTAGAGGATAAGTGAGATTTTGAATTTCTGCACACACTAGTGGACACTGGACACTTTTGGATTGTGTGAGGCCCACTGAATATCTGAGCGCTATGTCACAGGCTCGATGGCACAGCTGTGACCAAAGTGACTAGAGGATAAGTGAGATTTTGAATTTCTGCACACACTAGTGGACACTGGACACTTTTGGATTGTGTGAGGCCCACTGAATATCTGAGCGCTATGTCACAGGCTCGATGGCACAGCTGTGACCAAAGTGACTAGAGGATAACGGAGATTTTGAATTTCTGCAGACACTTGTGGACACTGGACACTTTTGGATTGTGTGAGGCCCACTGAATATCTGAGCGCTATGTCACAGGCTCGATGGCACAGCTGTGACCAAAGTGACTAGAGGATAAGTGAGATTTTGAATTTCTGCAGACACTTGTGGACACTGGACACTTTTGGATTGTGTGAGCCCACTGAATATCTGAGCGCTGTGTCACAGGCTCGATGGCACAGCTGTGACCAAAGTGACTAGAGGATAAGTGAGATTTTGAATTTCTGCAGACACTTGTGGACACTGGACACTTTTGGACTGTGTGAGCCCACTGAATATCTGAGCGCTATGTCACAGGCTCGATGGCACAGCTGTGACCAAAGTGACTAGAGGATAATGGAGATTTTGAATTTCTGCAGACACTTGTGGACACTGGACACTTTTGGATTGTGTGAGGCCCACTGAATATCTGAGCGCTATGTCACAGGCTCGATGGCACAGCTGTGACCAAAGTGACTAGAGGATAAGTGAGATTTTGAATTTCTGCAGACACTTGTGGACACTGGACACTTTTGGATTGTGTGAGCCCACTGAATATCTGAGCGCTATGTCACAGGCTCGATGGCACAGCTGTGACCAAAGTGACTAGAGGATAACGGAGATTTTGAATTTCTGCAGACACTTGTGGACACTGGACACTTTTGGATTGTGTGAGGCCCACTGAATATCTGAGCGCTATGTCACAGGCTCGATGGCACAGCTGTGACCAAAGTGACTAGAGGATAAGTGAGATTTTGAATTTCTGCAGACACTTGTGGACACTGGACACTTTTGGATTGTGTGAGCCCACTGAATATCTGAGCACTATGTCACAGGCTCGATGGCACAGCTGTGACCAAAGTGACTAGAGGATAACGGAGATTTTGAATTTCTGCAGACACTTGTGGACACTGGACACTTTTGGATTGTGTGAGGCCCACTGAATATCTGAGCGCTATGTCACAGGCTCGATGGCACAGCTGTGACCAAAGTGACTAGAGGATAACGGAGATTTTGAATTTCTGCAGACACTTGTGGACACTGGACACTTTTGGATTGTGTGAGCCCATTGAATATCTGAGCGCTATGTCACAGGCTCGATGGCACAGCTGTGACCAAAGTGACTAGAGGATAAGGGAGATTTTGAATTTCTGCAGACACTTGTGGACACTGGACACTATTGGATTGTGTGAGGCCCACTGAATATCTGAGCGCTATGTCACAGGCTCGATGGCACAGCTGTGACCAAAGTGACTAGAGGATAAGTGAGATTTTGAATTTCTGCAGACACTTGTGGACACTGGACACTTTTGGATTGTGTGAGCCCACTGAATATCTGAGCGCTATGTCACAGGCTCGATGGCACAGCTGTGACCAAAGTGACTAGAGGATAAGGGAGATTTTGAATTTCTGCAGACACTTGTGGACACTTTTGGATTGTGTGAGATTGTGTGAGGCCCACTGAATATCACAGCGCTATGTCACAGGCAGAAATTGGCTAGTGTATCACAAACTACAAGGTGTATGTAGAATTGGGCAGAATAGGAATCTCCCTAGAGTGCAGGTCTCTAAGAACGGAACATGTCCTCAACTTATTCTCACAGAGTGACACAGATAGCTTCACTGTGGCTGTGATAACAGCCGTTACACGGTACTGTGTGAGGAGCGTACACCGCTGTATGGTGTGAAAAAATGCACGCTCAGTACCTCAGCAGGACAAAAAAAAAAAAATTGGGATTGCTTTTAAAAAAGCAGTTTGCAGCTCAGTACCTCAGCAGGACAAAAAAAAAAAAATTGGGATTGCTTTTAAAAAAGCAGTTTGCAGAGCAGTGGGTAAACAGCAATGCAGCTGTCAGGAAGCCTTAGAAGGCAGCCCAACAACCAACACCACTGATACACCACAATATAGCCTCCCCTTGCACTGCACACACAGTGACTGGTGTGTTGTACAGGCACAATCGCTAGCAGCAGAAGCAGGTTTTTTTTCTTCTTCCCTGCCTAACGCTCTCCCTACAGAATCAGCAGCAACCTCTCCCTATGCTAAGATCGGCAGAAGTAAGATGGCGGTCGGCGTGCACGCCCTTTTATACCCCCTGTGACGCCCACCAAAGCAAGCCAATCACTTGCATGCCCTTCTGAAAGATGGTGGTGACCCGTGCCTATGTCATCACGTTGCCCACAGTGTCCGTGGATCCTGATTGGCTGAAAAAGAGCGCAAAACAAACTTTTGAAATGCGACTTTGGCGCGTAAGTCGCCGACCTCGTGGCCGACCTCATCCTAGGGTCGGGTTTCGTTTCATGAAACCCGACTTTGCCAAAAGTCGGCGACTTTTGAAATTTTTCGACCCATTTCGCTCAACTCTAGTCCTCAGCCTTTGCCCAAAAGCACGCCATTCCACTGGTGCCACTTCCTCACCCCGTGACCGTTAGGGTGGTTAACAGATCTAACTTACCGTCTCAGATTACCCACCAGACAGCACCCCTGGGGTTCTCAATCTCCCCGTCTCATCGCGAGATGTTGTCCCTGCTCATCATGCCTAAGGGCATCAACCAGGTGCTTCTCAGACTCCCCTGGTTACGTTGCCATTTTCCCCATATTGAGTGGTCCTCGGGGAGTATACTGGGCTGGAGCAAGGACTGTGTGGGAAGGTGCATGGGGGGCAGTGTTCAAGTAGCCTCTGTGGAGGTGCCCGCGGATCATTCCGCACCCCTCACTGGGACTCTGAAGTTCATGGCTCCTGTCGTCCTTGAACCAGTGCCGCCAAGCAAAACCTTTGTTCTGCCTCACCTGCGGTCCAAGGTTCTCGCGTGGGCACACGCGTCCAGGGTGGGTAGTCACTTTGGTTACAAGCGTACCACAAAACTCCTGGCTAGCTCTTATTGGTGGCCGCACAGGGCTCAGGACATTAAAAAATATATTCAGGCATGCGCCTCCTGTGCTCGGAGTAGATCCTCTAAACAGAGATCGGCTGGGTTACGGTGTCCCTTGCCGGTGGCAGACTAGGCAATGGAGGTCCGCGACAGTCTGGGTCACACCCCGCATGTCACTCAAATCTCTGTAATGAGAATAAAGACACCCGCCGACAAACTTCGGCGCCCCATTCTAACTTCGGCTCCTGGCGACTTGGCCATCCCCGACGCCCTCCACGTGCTTTCTCTCGGACCAATTCACATGTCCCGGTTTTTCAAGTCATCTGCCGGGGCATCAGGCTGGTCTGCGGACGAGCCTGAGGCCTACGCCCCTGTGGATCATAAGGTGGTACGTGGCAAAAAATTTTGCCAGGAGGGGGGAAATGTTAGGCATCAGATTCCTGCAGCCACACAGCAGGAATCCAGAGCCTCACATTCTGCGGTCTCCCATTATTCATCAACCACAGAGGAGATTGCTCAGCAATCCCAGCCTCATGGATTCTCTGCCCAGACCTGCTCTATGGGTCTGGCTGTTGCTGTCACCTTCGGGTCAGCAATAGCAATGCAGACTGCTCAGTAGCAAATTGCTCCAGAGGCTGTCCCTCTGCCGCTCTACTGAGCATGCTCACGAGACGATCTCCCATTGGAGATCGGGAGTCACGTGCTCAGGTCCTTCTCCTGATCTCATTGGTCCGTCTCAGAGAGCTGGAAGGTCCCGCACGACTATAAAAGGTTCGCATGGCCACTCGGCCATGCGCTAGTGTAGACAATACTTGCTATGTGTGAATGGTGACGGATGTATGATTCTGGTGACTGACTCATTTGAAACCCCTTTCCTCTGATATTACGCATGTGGTTAGGGAATTAGTTTAGTAGTCAGCGCCAGTCAGTGGCAAGCCATACGCCACAGTGCATACCGCACCTCTACACTAGTGTCCGATAGTGTTATATCTCACGGCACTGTTGTACAGTGGCAGTAGTTACCGGCGTGCTGCAGCTAGCAGCACTTACCAGGCGTCCGCGGTAGCGATGCCGCACGCATGGTAGGTCAAGACGGGCACCGACCTCTGCCTTGGGCCATGCCCTGTGACCGTATACCGTGTGTGCAAGCCAGCTGAGACCTGTGAAGCTAACAGGCTCGGCGTTTATGTTTTACTTATACTAAAGCGCCTCTGTGTGTTTAACAGAGTCCGCTCTGCGCACCTCGGGTGATGTTTAACCCGAGTGCAGTATACCGCCATATAGCGAGTCTGCCATTACTCAGCAGCGGTTGTTACACCTGCTGCACGGTGGACCCCTGGCGGCAAACACACTTCCTATTTATTTTTAGTGCATTCCGCCGTCCCTAACAAGAAGAATCACAGGAATTACTGAGCGGCACCCACTATAATAGGTCTAACAATTTTTAAGTGGAAATCTGTCCTTCTGATTTGCTATTCAAACAGTTTTAACACAAGCAATTTGGAGTAGCTTATTGTGTCTAGTGGCTACAATACTATAGTAGGCCTAATGATTTTTACACTGAAATCTGAACTTCTATTTTGCCACTGAAACAGTTTTAGCACAAATGGCTTGGAGTAGCTAATTGGGCAATGTGGCTGCAACACTATAGTAAAAAAAGCGCAAATTCCAGCTCCTCACAATAAAATCTTGAATTTTTTTTCCATCATTGGTTTAAAACCATGTATGCAGCTCCTTCGACTACATCAGCTCACATTATGAGTAGATCACGGCACTCAATAAAAGTGAGACGGAGGTGTCTAAGTCAGGTATCCAACCAGAGGCGTATCTAGGCTTTCTGGCACCCGGGGCAAGAATTTGGTTCGGCGCCCCCCCCCCCAAAAAAAAGGTACATATGTGACTTGCACACTTAGCCATGTAGCCACGAGCTGCTCTCCCTAATGCTCTCAATGTTAAGTAAAAAACTGAAAGCAGGATGAGAAGCTCGTTGTCACAGGACCATAACGATGAAAATCGCATATGAGTGAAGTGTCCGTGTGATGACTACTGGAACCTGCAGAGCTGAATCCTGACATTGCAGCTTCTGAATTCTCACAATGATTGCACTGCACACTTTTAGGATTCTCCCTTGCCGATGTACAGTCATGTCAGCACAAGTATGTGATTTATATACTTCTGGCCACATTCCGACTAGACGTGCCCGGCCTCGCTCCGTTCATTTTCATTGAGTGAGGCCACACATGTCTAGTCAGCATGTGACCGTATGTATGTAAATTACTGGCACAAGAGAATCCTGACAGCGTTCAGTGAGCACTGTGAGAATTCAGAAGTCTGCAGTCACATAGAATGACTGCAGATTCAGCACAAACCTGGACAACCCCTTTAATGTTCCTAACAAATAAAAACAGGAGAATTAGTCAGTATCACAAATAACATTTACATCCAGGTACCTTATATATGTCGTCGTCTCTGCAGTCATTCTCCTTTTCTTCTTCTTGTCCCGACCCCATGATGAGTTTTCTCATCCACATCTCGTATCTGCAGACTTCCATCTTCTCTGGTCTTCTGCAGCAAATCCCCACACGATGCCCTTAAAGATAGAAGTGTCATTATAATGCTCCTAAATAAAAATGTCTGCAATATACTGTCGCCTCACACTATTCCCCTCCCTCCTCATACTGTCTCCTCTATCATCCTCCAGTTCACCATACTGTCTCCTCATATATTTACCCCCTCACTCTCTGTACTGCCTGCTCACACATATCCCTGACTCCCCATACTGTGTCTGCACACATCCCATCACTCTCATTCCCCATACTGTGCCCACATACATTCACCCGTTCGCACCCCTTACTGTCTGCACCCATCCCCCATACTGCTTCCTCATATATGCCCTCATACATACTCTTCATTTTGTGTCCTCAAATCTCCCCACACACGTTAAATACCATCCCCACTCCAAATCCCCCCATCCCAAATAAACCACACACATTAAGTACCCCCCATCCCCACTCCAAATCCCCCCATCCCAAATCCCCCCACACATTAAGTATCCCCCATCCCCACTCAATAATCCCTCGTCCATACTCCCAAATCCCCCCACACATTAAGTATCCCCCATCCCCACTCAATAATCTCTCGTCCCTACTCCCAAATCCCCCCACACATTATGTACCCCCACTCATTAACCCCCATCCCCACTCATTAACCCCCATTCCCACTCATTAACCCCATCTCCACTCATTAACCCCCATACATTAACCCCCCACTTATTAACCCCCATCCCCACATTAACCCCCATTTCCACTCATTAACCCCCACACTCATTAACCCCCATCCCCACATTAACCCCAACACTTTAACCCCCACACATTAACCCCCACACTTTAACCCCCATCTCCACTCATTAACCCCCATCCCCACATTAACCCCCATCTCCACTCATTAACCCCCATCTCCACTCATTAACCCCCATCCCCACATTAACCCCATCTCCACTCATAAACCCCCATCCCCGCATTAACCCCCATCTCCACTCATTAACCCCCATCTTCACTCATTAACCCCCCACTCATTAACCCCATCCCCACATTAACCCCATCTCCACATTAACCCCCATCTCCTCATTAACCCCCCACCCATTAACCCCATCCCCACATTAACCCCCATCTCCACATTAACCCCCACACTTTAACCCCCATCTCCACTCATTAACACCCATCCCCACATTAACCCCCATCTCCATTCAATAACCCCCCACTCATTAACCCCATCCCCACATTAAACCCCATCTCCACTCATTAACCCCCACACTTTAACCCCCACTCATTAACCCCCATCCCCACTCAATAACCCCCCCACTCATTAACACCCCCCCATCTCCCATCTTCGGTGGTTCTTCAGCTACACAGAGGAGCACACTTACCACCAGTGTTTGCTCTGGGCGCCGGGGAGTGACATCAGCAGCGTGATCACATGACATGATCACGCTGCTGACGTAGAGCTTCAATTGTACAGGCGTCTGTATAGACGCCAGTACAATTGCTGCCTGGGAGCCGGCGCGGCCTCCTTCTCTGCGCCGGCTGTCAGCTTGACAGCCGTCACAGAGAGCAGCCGACTGACAGGATGGGGAGCGGCAGAACGCAGCCGCCGGGGGGAGACACTGCGGACCGCTGCTTTAGGCGGCCCGACTGCGCCCCCCTGCTGGCTGCGCCCGGGGCAACTGCCCCGGCTGCCCCCCCCAGGATACGCCTCTGTATCCAACCAAACATAAAGTATCTTGAAACAACTTGGCACTCAATTGGTGAAGCAATTTGACAGTTCTTTTATTTACATCCAAACAAACCAAAAAATTTTTTTGAACGTTTTCAGTCCTACACTGGACCTTCCTCAGAAAATTATTTTCATAGCAGATTACCGAAACATATGTATAGAAAACAAAAAAAAATTGTTAGAATTAACAATAGAACAAATATAGCTTATAAGGCTATGTGCACACGATGCAGATTTGCAGCGGTTCCGCAGCGGATTTTACCGCTCAGAAACGTTGCATATCCGCATTGTGATGTACAGTAGCCTTAAAATCAATGGAAAAAAAAAAACGCTGTGCAGACGCTGCGGATTTTTCCGCGGTACAAAATCCGCAGCATGTTACTACTTTTGTGTGGTTTTCTATCTCCCCTGTCACCAAATCCGCAGGGGGAAAACCGCAGTGGAAAACTGCACAAAAACCGCAAGAAAACCGCATGAAAAATGGAAGAAATCCGCAGGAAAAATGCAGGTCTTTTGACCTGCGGATTTCTTCCATTCTGCGCGGAAAAATCCGCAGGGGCAAAAACTCCGTTTGCACTCAGCCTTAATATACACTTATGTCACAAGATGCATGAAGAGCCACGTAGAATTTATGGAAAAAGAAGTCGATAAGTGCTATACTGTATATGTGGACTAGAGAATCAGAAGAAATTCTGGTCCAAGTGAGTTCAGTGAGTCACAGACGATTCCATGAGTAACGAGATATAGTCTGTGCTGTGATGGTGGTTAACCCCTTAATGTCCACTGACGTGCAGAGTCCGTCATGGCAGGAGGTAACTTCCAGCACCATGACGGACTCTGCACATCATGGCTTTGAACTGCCATTGCATGTAGACAGCTGACAGGCACGGCAAGGGGTGCAGGGACACTTGCAGTCGGTCCCTGCACACCAAGCTCTGTGATTGGTCAGTCAATCTGACTGACCTAACACAGCAACGATCGGTCAGGAGAGGCTAAAATGTCAGCATCTCTTGCCCGATTATCAGTGCCAGGAGCTGCAGTGGCTGAGCGTCCTGCACTGACAGCTGGGAGCGGCGCCCCTGCTGTTAACCCCCTCACTGCTGCAATCGAGCGCGATCGCAGCGTTCAGGGGAGGCAGAGGGTGGGGGCTCCCTCTGCCTCAGTTCAGCATCCCCGCGATGTAATCGCGGGGCCCGACCTGCGCTATAATCACCCGGAGGTTGTCATGACACCTCCGGGTCATACAGCTATGGAGAGCTGGTGAGACCAGCTCAGCAGCTCTCAGCATAGGCATATTATATTACAATGCTGGAGCATTGCAATGTAATATACCGAAAGTGAAAGTCCCATGATGGGACAAAGTAAAAAAAAACATTTTTTAAAAATATATGTAAAAAAAATAAAATAAAATAAAAAAAAATCCCTAAAAATTCCCCTAAAAATACACATTTTTATGTAAAAAAAAAAAATAAAATAAACAAAAAAAATACACGTTTGGTATCGCCATGTCTGAAAAAATCTGATCTATAAAAATGTCACCCTAGTTAACCCCTTCAGTGAACGCTATAAAAAAAACCACAAAAAAGTTGCAAATTATACTTTTTCCCAAGTGGTATCATCATACCGCTTGGAAAAAGTGCAATAACACGCGTCAAAAAGATGGATATAAATAAACATGGTACCGCTAAAAATGTCATCTTGTCCCGCAAAAAACAAGCCACCAGACAGCGCCATCAGCGAAAAAATAAAAAAGTTATAGCTCGCAGAATAAAATAATTATTTTTTCAATAAAAGTTTATATTGTGTAAAAAAAAAATGTCAAAACATAAAAAAAGATATAAATGAGGTATCGCTGTAATCGTAGTGACCCGAAGAATAAAGCTGCCATACTAATTTTACCACACGCGGAAAGGAGAAAAAAAAATTCCTGAATTGCTGGTTTTTGTTAATTCTGCCTCCACAAAAATCGGAATAGAAAGTGATCAAAAAACATTATGTACCCGAAAATGGTACCAATAAAAACGCCAACTTGTCCCACAAAAATCAAACCCGCACATGGCTCTGTCGGTCGGAATATGGAAAAACTATAGCTCATTAAAAAAAATTTTTGTTGAAAAAATATTATTTTTTTTATTTTCTTGGCTCTACGTTATAAACTTCTGTGAAGCACTGGGGGGTTCAAAGTGCCACACATGTAGATAATTTGCTTGGGGGGTCTAGTTTCCAAAATGGGGTCACTTGGGGGTTTCTACTGTTTAGGCACATCAAGGGCTCTGCAAACGCAACATAACGGCCGCAGACCATTCCATCAAAGTCTGCATTCCAAGTCGGCGCTCCTTCCCTTCCGAGCTCTGCCATGCGCCCAAACAGTGGATCCACCTCACATATGGGGTATCAGCGTACTCAGGACAAATTGCACAACAACTTTTGTGGTCCTTTTACCCTTGGGACAATAAAAATTGGGGATGAAAAGATCATTTTTGTGGAAAAAATATGATTTTTTAATTTTACGGCTCTGCGTTATAACCTTCTGTGAAGCAATTGGGGGTTCAAAGTGCTCACCACACATCTAGATAAGTTCCTTGGGGGGGTCTAGTTTCCAAAACTTATGGGGGGTTTCCACTGTTTAGGTTAGAGATGAGCGACTTTGCCTTTTTTCGGGTCGAGTTGGGTTTCGCGAAACCCGACTTTCGCAAAAGTCGAGTCGAACGAAATCGGCCGACTATAGTGAAAAGTCGGGGGGCCGACTGAAACACGAAACCCAATGTAAGTCAATGGGGAAGAAGAGTCGGCAGTGAGAGGAGGACAGGAAACACACTTACAGTGCCCATTTGAATGCCAAAAGCATAAATTCTTATTACTGAAGCTTGTCACCCTTTATTTACTAAATAATACTAGTTACGCACTGAAAAATGGGGGTTATTTGGCTAAAGTTGTGGGGGGGTAGGGCTGGCTCCAGGTTTTCATGTGCCCTGGGCCAAAGAGCGCCCCTTTAACACATACCACAACTCATGATGCTCCGATACGGCAGAGAATTAGTGGTATACTACAATGAAAAATTCCCCAATAGCTCCAAAAACGGACAGTATATTACTCCATACAGTATTATGGCCACCGCATAGTGCGCTATACAGAGTAACAAGGCCCATCTATTTCTCCATACAGAATCATTGGTCCCATATAATGTTTGAAACAGTATATGATGAGCTCCACATAATGCTACAGTATATATTGGTCCCCATGGATGAAGCTCCACTGTCTTATGGGCCCAAATAATGTTCCATACATAATGGGCCCCATTTCTAATGCTCTAGTGTATAATGGGTCCTGTAAATGCTGCTCCAGTGTCTGATGTCCACCTTTGGAATGTTCCAGTGTATGGTGGGCCCCATCTATCTTTCTCCAGAGTATATTGCTCCCCAAAAACTGCTGTCCCAACATTGAAAACAATTAAATAAGTCTTCGCTAGGGAATCCCTGTACTAGTCTGGACTCCTCGTCGTCCCCATCTTCCATCTCACTGCACTTGGCTGTTTAGGCAGAGGGCGTACAGATGTGGTGTCATTGCACTCTCTGATCAGAATATCACTGTCAGAAAACGCGGAAGACGTCATGGCGGTGGAGCAGGGAGAGGCAAGTATTTCAACCTTGCAAGTGCTGTGATCCTGAGCAAGCCGGGGGTCCCACTCGTTGGCGACAGCACTGGCACAGGGCCCCTCTTAGTATGGCGGTGTGTCTGACGGCGGGTGTGCACCCCCTACCGTCAGAGACACTTGATTGCACTATGAGGGACCCTGTGCCAGTGTCCGCGCCCAAGAGTCGACCTTACCACCTGTCCAGGGCAACGGCAATCACACGGTTTTGTATTAGGTCAAGGTTCTCCTGTGGCATGATGTTTTGGAATTTGCCTTTATAGCGTGGATCCAGGATGCTGGCCAACCAGTAGTCGTCATCGTTCATCATTTTGGCAATGCGGGGGTCCCTTTTTAGGATCTGCAAGGCATAATCTGACATGTGGGCCAATGTTCCCGGTGTCAATGATGCACTGCGACTGCTTGGTGGAGGAGCACTTTCTGGCAAATCCACATCCCTCCAGTCACGCACAAACCCTGTACCAGACCTTGCCACGCCAACATTTTCTCTGGACACACGAGAAGCATCCTCCTCCCCTAAATAATCATCCCCATCATCACCCTCCTCCTCCTCTTCCTCTTCTTCCTCCACCTCGTCCACGAGACTTCCCTAACCAGACAATGGCTGACTGTCATGAAGGCTTCCCTCCTCCTCTTCCTCCTCAGCTGCAGACGCCTGCTCCTTAAGGTGCGTCAAAGTTTGCATGAGCAGACGCATAAGTGGGATGCTCATGCTTAGGATGGCGTCGTCTGCGCTTACCAGCCGTGTGCATTCCTCAGAACACTGAAGGACTTTACAGAGGTCTTTCAGCTTTGACCACTGCACATCTGTCAACTCCATGTCTGCCCTCAAAGTGCCTGTTCGGGTATCCTCCCACAAATGCATTATGGCCTGCCTCCGTTCGCACAGCCGCTCAACCATGTGCAGGGTGGAGTTCCACCTTGTTGCAACGTCGATAATTAGCCGGTGCTTGGGAAGGTGTAGCAAACGCTGCAGCTTCTGCATACGACTGGAGTGTACGGGCAACCGGCGGATGTGCGAGCACAGTTTTCGAACCTTCTGGAGCAGGCCTGTTAACTCTGGATAATTATTGAGGAAGCACTGCACCACCAGGTTCAAGGTGTGAGCCAAGCAAGGTATGTGTCTGAGTTTTGAAAGGGCTATGGCAGCCACAAAATTACGGCCGTTATCGCTAACTACCTTGCCTGCCTCAAGATGTAGACTGCCCAGCCATGACTCAGTTTAGTGCTGAAAGTAGTCGGCAAGTACCTCCGTGGTGTGTCTGTCGCCCAAATACATCATCTTCAACACAGCCTGCTGACGCTTTCCACTAGCTGATCGATAGGGGGACACCTCGTGTGCAACACTGGCAGCTGCGGATGGAGTGCTGCTGCGACTGCACTCTGGGGACGAGCTTTCGCTTCTAGAGGAGTAGGAGGAGGAGGGTCGAACGCCTACAGCCAACTGTTTCCTATACCGTGGGCTAGGCAGCACTGTCCCACCACCGCTGTCCCCTGTGGACCCTGCATCCACCACATTAACCCAGTGCGCAGTGATAGACACGTAACGGCCCTGGCCATGCCTACTGGACCATGCATCAGTTGTGAGGTGCACCTTTCCACTCACTGATTGCTTGAGTGCATGGACAATGCGGTCCTTCACATGAAGGTGGAGGGCTAGGATGGCTTTGCAAGAAAAGAAGTGGCGACTGGGTAGTTCATAGCGTGGTACTGCTGTCGGGATCCCTCAGATACTTCTTTCATCCAAAGGACCGATGTTCTTGGGTGTAGGACACCATATGTCTCTAATTAATTATCCCGTCGAGAAGAATAACACAGACACAAGCTGTATGATACAACTCGGGATGCCTGCCAAGACGCCTCTGGCTTATCAGGCTTCCATCTTTTATAGCAAAGAATTTAGACATTTACAGTCATGCGCAGTATAAAATGATTTCACAACTTGTTTTCTACAAAGAAAGTCATATAAGCTAAAAAGCAGGAGTATTTGACCTTGGTTCACAAGGGAACAGAAAAGATAAGTTTCAACAAGAAAATGCAACATAGACAGAACTTAATTTAACTCCTTCAGTTCCTATCATTCCCCCCTTTGACATCTTCATTTTCCACAATCTGGAACACTGGATCCTGCAACAACAGCGGATAGTGGCTCGTTCACCAGGTACTATCCCAGGCCGACGGGTTGCCCAAGGGAGACAGGTCTTCTACCTTCTCCATCCCCCAGATACTGAAGCCACGTCCATCATTGCAAGAGTACGCTCCTTCATGCCAGAAATGAGATGTCAATCTAGGACTCAAAGGAATAATAGTTAAATTCTTGTTGTTTACAGTCAAACTTCCTTATCTATTTCTACATCTTTTCTTGCATACAGAGATACACCAAAAAACAAGTTTCAATAGCACATATACTATAAGGAGACAAATGGCAATACCTAATAAACTTAGTATAATCCCAGCTATCCAGCCTCCAATACCCTTAAACCAATTAGCTGGATTAATAAAGGAGAAAGTGTCTGACCACCAACCATCTTTAGTACGATCATTGTCTTTATCATACTGATCTCTAAGTCTCAGGACTTCAGAAGGAGACAAGCCTGTGTTTCTATTTGGAGTGTGTCTGACTGAAAAGAGTGCAAGAGGCAAGCACTCCACCCAGCTCTTTCCTGTGTCTGCCATGGCCTTTTGAATTTTCAGTTTGTGTCCCATTTAGTCTTTCCACTTTCCCACTACCTTGTGGCCTATATGGTGTATGAAATGTTTGCTGTACACCCGGGGCCTGCATGACTTCCCTCTTTATTTCTCCCGTGAAGTGTGCACCCCTATCTGTTTCTGTGGTTTCTGGGACACCATACCTGCAGATCAGTTCTTTCATCAGTTTGTCTGTAGTCATTTTAGCATTTGCACGTTTTACCGGATAGGCTTCCGGCCACCCAGAGAAGAGATCTACACATACTAGGATATTTGCATACACTCCTACCTTGGTAGCTGTATGTCGTCAATCTGCCATCTCTGAAACGGTTAGAGAGGCCTAGGTGTCGCTTTCTTAGGGACTTTTACTGTTTTACCTGGGTTGTGCTGTGCACAGATGAGGCATGATTGTACAAGTTTCGCTGCGTAACTTAAACCAGGAGCGATCCAGAAGGCATCTACGATGGCACACATGTGACTTTTTGAGGTGTGATTGGGGCCATGTGCTGCTTGCGCCATGATTGGGAACAGGGACTTTGGTGGGCACATTTTATCCTTATTCTCCCATACTCCATTTGAGTTCAGCTCAGCTCCCAGTCTCCCCCGGTGTACCTTCTCTGTTTGGGCAGCCTTTTACTGGAGGGATTTCAGGACATCTAGACCCAATGTGGCTGGAATACGCTGACTCCCCGCCACCGTCCACTGCTCTCTCTAGGCTGCCTTGTGCTATTTTAGCAGCCTCGTTCGCCCTTCTATTGCCCTCTACCTCCACGGAGTCACCTTTGTGTGTGCTTTTACCTTGACAATGCCAACCTGGACTGGTAACATCAATGCCTCCATCAATTGTTTCACCAGCTCTGCATTTTTAATGGGCTTCGAATCTGTGAAAATATTAGCGACTTTACCTGCAGCGGCTCTACACGCCTCAGTGAGTGCCTTCAACTCTGCCTCCTGCGCCGACATGTGAGGAGAGAGTGGTTCCGCTCGGATTACCTCATGTGAGGATACTACTGCATATCCAGTGTAGAATCGTCCATCCTGGTGGTATCTGGGGCCATCTACAAAAAAGAAACTCAAAGTCGGCATTAGGAACAGGTTTTTCATGAATGTGTGCAAACCCAACTGTCTCCTGACTCATCAGTTCTATGCAGACATGTTCATGTGTCATGTCAAAGTATCCTTCCTCACTTGCTAATACGGTCACCAATTCCCCCTTTTCTGAATCCACAGGCAGGAGGGTGGCTGGATTCAGAACGTTACATCTTTTGAGGAGTGACATACTCAGGAATTAGTAGAGCACACTCAAGTCGGAGCTGTCTGGCCATAGACAGATGTTTTGGTTGAACTTGTAGGAGTATGGCATGGATGTCATGTGGGGAATAGATTGTCAAAAGAAACGTCAGTGTGATCTCACATGCCTTCCCTATTACGTCTCCACTTTTTTCCTTGTGCTCCAGCATACATGACAGGTCGTCTTATTGTCCTTATTTGCTCAATTTCTTTAGCTACCTTAAGGAGGTCTTTCGGATCTACATGTCTCCATTCAGGTCTGGCTGTCTGTACTGCGTCTCTTAAGTCTTTGTTCATACCGTCAATGAATGCATTCACCAGTATTCTAACATCAAGTGGGTTTATGCAAATGTACCCCATGTCTGCCCATTTCAGCTGTAACCGTCCAAAGTACATCTCTACACTCTCTCCTTTTTGCTGTGTCACATTAGTCAGGAGTACAGACTGCTCTGATTGTTCCACTATAGCCCATTGTCTTAGTGACTCACAGTACGTCTCCCCAGATCGTGCAGATTTATCATCCATGCCCCAAGCCTGATTCTTTGTCACATCTGTATGTGTCTTAATTATATGATCTAGTGCGTCACCTGCCTTTAAACTCACCAATCTCTCTAGGTCTGCCCAGGTACACTTATATGTCTGCTGTACTTCCTTTATGTGTCTGTAAAACGGGAATGGTTGGTCTTCAGGGTCAGGCAGCTGCTTCAGCAAAGCTAGCTGGTCAGAGGGGCTCCGGGGATAATACACCTGCATCTTTCTTATTCTAGTCACACTTCTAGGTCCTGATGGGGTTGGTCATCTGATGTCTACTGTCAGCTTACTCCTCAAGGGCCAATGTCCCCACTTATCACTATCCACACTATTATGTCAGCTTCTTATGATCTTGTCTGGATAGGATTTAGTGCAATTCGCTTAGGTCAGTAGCACAGGTCACACAAGTAGCTATTCAGTCTGGGTTTGTCTGAGTCTGACCACAGTGTTTACAAGTCCATCTGTTTTGTCTGGGTCTCTGGTTACACTTTGTCAATCAAACATTCATAATACACCTTCCATACTGCTGCACACTCTCAAGCATCATTTATTCACTTGCTATTTTCTTCCCTTGTCTGTGCCTTTTTGTACATCCAAACATTCACACTCTGGTATTTTTGCCTTTTTCAATATTTGTCCCACTTGTTTTACTGCTTCCTTCTCTGTCTTTTATAATTTGACTCAATTTGCTATACAAATCAATCACACAACTAGAAGCAGGTTCAAACACATTAATGACCAAGCAATCACTTACAATTCCCTTCTAAATTAGGCACCATATCTTACTTTTAACTTCCAATCTTCAATTAAGTACTGTTGCTTTAAAATGCACAAATCTTTCAGCGCGTACCTTACGGATAGAATTACAGAGAATTTTGAGCACAGCTCACATTCAGCAGAGATAAGAGCGAAGGGAGAAGAAACACTGCGCAGCGCCATCCTTCCCCCCTCCCATCAGAATGCAGCATCGTCCTTCACAGAATTCTGTAGTTCTTTAGACTTATCAAAATCAATTTCTACAAAGAAACTCAAAATCACGGGATTTCACTGTAAGGGCAGATAACTGTATAATGAGATTAACCATGCCTTGCCCTTTTTCTGGCCAAATGCATTCAGGAAACTTTACAATGTAATGCCACATATAACACGAGCTATATCATTACTCAATTCATTCAGTCTCAGATGTAGATTTGAAATATCTATAACGCATCTGTCCGGGATTCCACCACAACTAGAAAGGTCACAAATCTCTTGACACAAAAATGATGTGTGATGATTCATTCATACGTGCTC
The DNA here is from genome assembly GCF_039654945.1 of Dendrobates tinctorius. Classification (NCBI taxonomy): domain Eukaryota; kingdom Metazoa; phylum Chordata; class Amphibia; order Anura; family Dendrobatidae; genus Dendrobates; species Dendrobates tinctorius. Next base: position 33,686,704 of record NW_027361829.1, read on the forward strand.
ATTCACTGATTTTTTTTTTTTTTTTTTTTTACTCAATTACTCATCTCTCATCTTATTCAGAGGTTCTCATAGACATATATACAAGGATTCACACAGCCTGACTATCTTGCACTTTGGATTTGATTAATACTTTTTCCAGGTTCTTTGCTGCACTACTTCCATATCTATCCTCAATTATATCACATAACCGGTCTCCTTCTTCGGGTGTCTTTCCCTGATTGTTCCCCATTTTATCTTTTATTCTTATCCTGTTTTTCTTGTTTCTTTCCTGTTGGTCCCCTGCCTTAGGTGGTGTATTGGGCAAGCTCAAGACTAAGCTCTACTATACCTCGTTACCTTCTTCCTAAGGTGCCAACAGGTTAAACGGGGTGTCTGTTCCTCCTTGTACTACGTGTTTCGTGTACTTATATGCTATGTAGCATCCGAACAGTAACACTCCCACAACACACAGGATTGTAAACAAAGTATCCATCTACTGGGGTTCTTCAGTCATATCCTGTCACAGGCTCATTTCGTGGTCCTGTGCTCATTCGGTCACACTCTTATCTGTCACAAGGTTTATTCGTAAAGGGTGTTGATTTAAGCTTAGGCGGTGACCTCCCCGAAAGGACGCTGTCACATAACCCAGTTAGGCAATATCACCACTCTTTGAACGAATACCTACTGTGCAGCTTATTTTTCTACTTTCCACAATCTTTCAGATCAAAGCAGCCACTCAACAACCTCCTGGATTCCTAACGCGGAATCGTCTATTGTGAAAAACTTGTCCGTCCGGGCTGCGCAGTATGAACTGTTCACCCAGCCTTAGATTCCGTAATGTTAGACCTCTCAACGTATCATTCAATGGGATATGTGTATTTAATGCTAATAATATCCACCATTCATCTCCCTTACGTATGTGGTGAAATTTTTGTATATTCAACCCTGGGACTGTTCCCGCAAACGTCCATTCACCATACCCGTTCCGATTTGCATCAGTTCTTCTCCTAAAGATAGCAGTATACAGGCAGAATCTACAATAACCTCTCATTCAAGCAGAAGTTACATATGTATGTCACACCCGATTTCCTCAGAGTTCTTATATGGACCTGATTTTATGGCGCCCTCCTCTACTAGATTCCCCTTGATACGGACCTTAGTTAAAATGATATATTATGAAGAGCAGAGAAGAGAAGAATGATCTCTTACCTGGCCAGGTGTTTAGGTCTGCTGTTCACAATTTCATTAGTAACCAGAGTGGTCCGTAGGTCGGGTAGTCTCGGAGAGGTGCCTATTTCAGGTCCCTGTTCGGGCGCCAGGAAACTGTCGGGATCCCTCAGATACTTCTTTCATCCAAAGGACCGATGTTCTTGGGTGTAGGACACCATATGTCTCTAATTAATTATCCCGTCGAGAAGAATAACACAGACACAAGCTGTATGATACAACTCGGGATGCCTGCCAAGACGCCTCTGGCTTATCAGTTAGGCTTCCATCTTTTATAGCAAAGAATTTAGACATTTACAGTCATGCGCAGTATAAAATGATTTCACAACTTGTTTTCTACAAAGAAAGTCATATAAGCTAAAAAGCAGGAGTATTTGACCTTGGGAACAGAAAAGATAAGTTTCAACAAGAAAATGCAACATAGACAGAACTCAATTTAACTCCTTCAGTTCCTATCATTGCGTAGGCCATGAGTTTGATGCCCGAGTTTCATGCCCGATAGGGCATCATCTCCAACGAGATTAGTTTGTCAGTGGGCGTTCAAACCCAGTGTACGCGGATGAGAGGATGAGTACTTTCTTGTCCTACTCATAGTCTCTGGCAGGGTGAGCTGGACTTGAGAGCTGCCTATGGTGGAACTAGCGGTGGACAGGGCGGACTGAGAGAGGGTTGATGATGGTGATGGAGTTGGTGTTCTTTCTGATGGCCTAGATTCAGTCTTTCGTTGATATAACATTGTGATTCCCTGACAGCTTTGGCCTTGCAACGACACCTCAACATTTGCTGCTGTGGTAACCGGTGGGCTTATAGTTGGGGAAACAATGTAGCGTTGCTGATTAGCTTCTTTGGGAGCATTTGCACATGTGGTACTTGAGGTTTGGTGTTCCGTCCACGCTTGCAAGTGCATTGTGGTTAAATGTCTATGCATGCAACTGGTATTCAAATTTTTCAGATTTTTCCCTCGGCTAAAGGTCTTTGCGCTCTTCTTACAGATAACCTTGGCCTGATCATTAGGATTTTGTTCAAAAAAGTGCCACACTGCACTCTTCCTACTATGGAAGACATTTTGCTTGTTTGCATGCTGTGCTATTTTGACCGTCTGGCCAAGCAGTCCAGCAAATTTTTGGCTTTTTGTAACCCATTTTTGGACTGCTCCGTGCCTGCCAGATAACAGCTGTTGCGATGTCGATGCCTGCTTCGGATGCTCCTCCTCCTCTTCAGAGCTATTGGCAGCGGCACCCTCTTCCCCCAATGGATGCCAATCTGGGTCAACAACTGGGTCATTCATCACCTCCTCTTCAATGTCATGTTCACCTTCCTCTGTGTCACTGTGTACAGTGGTATAGTATGCGGGAAGGGGCACCTGAGTTTCATCAGGGTCAGAATCTGGCTCAGTACACGGCGAGGACAATGTCGTGCTCTGAGTGAATGCACCAGCATAATCATCAATCAGTGGCTGTGTGTTATGAGTTAATTTTCCCCTTCACCATTGAGGTCTGATGAACTCCCTCTTCAGGTGAAGGAAGGTAGTGAGGCTGATTACAAAGCACCTGAGCTGGTAGAGGATGACTGGGCGATGGAGATTTCTGACTGGATATAAGGCAGCCGACGCCCTTCTGCCTCGCTGGTGATTTCTCTAAGGGATTCTAGGAGACCAGTCTGATTCCTGCTCCTCAAAAGCTAATTTTTCTGCTTTGCCTTTTTGCATTTGTGTTTTGGTTTTATTTTGCCTTGCTTTTCTGGATTCTGCCATTCCCTGCTGGGGTGAGCTGAATTCCTTTTTTTTGTCTGTTTGCTCTGTCTTCAGAAAATACCTGGGTGCTGGCGTAGTCTTTTTGGAGCCTAGCGTCTTCAGGGCCTTTTTCCCTGTCAGTCTGTTGACTCTTATTTCGATAGGGTTTTTCGCGGATTGCAGACAGCAGCTTTCCTATCCTGTCCTATCTAGTTGGCTTGGGCCCCATCGTTTGCTCAGTCTATCTTTCTATCTGTGTTAGTGTTTTTTCTTCTAGCTTCACCGTCATTATATGTTGGGGGCTGCCTATTGCTTTGGGGTCTGCTCTGGGGCAGTTTAGATTTCTCTTTCTGTCTTTAGGCTAGGCAGTTCTCCGGCTGTGATCGAGGGGTCTAGGGCATCGTAGGAACCCCCCACGGCTACTGCTAGTTGTTGATGGGTTCAGGGGTCTGCAATCCGATAGCTGCCAACTTCTCTGGTTTTCTGGACTTAGCTAGCATTTCTGTTTTTGCCTCCTATGGTGACTCATTCATAACAGAATCACCAGCCATACCGCAGATCCTAGGGTACTCAATAGCAGGAAAGAATTAACAACAAAAAAAAGTGTGTATATTATTTCCTCTATATCTCTGAGGCCGTAGGGGGAATTTTTTTTTTCTCTCAATGGAGATAAAGCATTTGTCTGATCGTGTGGAGCAGCTCGCTGTGGAAGTGCGGGGAATTTCCGCCTACCTTGCTCATTCACATGCTGCTGAACCAAAGATCCCTACTCCTGATGTGTTTTTTGGGGATCGGTCTAAATCTTTGAATTTCAAAAATAATTGTAAATTATTTTTTGCCTTGAAGCCTAACTCGTCAGGGAGCTCCGCGCAGCAGGTTAAAATTGTCATCTCTTTGCTGCGTGGCGATCCCCAGGATTGGGCGTTTTCTTTGAAACCTGATGATCCTAGTCTGACTAATGTGAACGCATTTTTTCAAGCCTTGGGGTTGTTGTATGACGAACCTAATGCTATTGATCAGGCTGAAAAGACCCTGTTGGCATTGAGCCAGGGTCGAGATTCTGCAGAATTGTACTGTCAAAAATTCCGAAAGTGGGCGGTCCTTACTACCTGGAATGATAATGCCCTGGCAGCTCTCTTTCGGAAGGGTTTGTCAGAAGCCGTAAAAGTTACTATGGTGGGATTTCCTGTTCCCTCTGGTCTTGACGATTCTATGTCATTAGCCATTCAGGTTGATCGGCGTTTACGTGAACGCAGGACTGCACGAGAGGTGTTGCCACCTGTTGAACAAGTGTCTGAACCTATCCAATGTGATAGAGTTTTGTCCAGGGAGCAACGTCAGGAGTTCAGAAAGCATAATAAGCTGTGTTTTTTTTTGTGGAGATGCCTCGCATATTATTTCTGTCTGTCCTAAACGAGAGAAACGTTTTGCACACACGTTTTCTGTGGGTGGTGTTCAACCTAAGTTTCTTCTGGCAATTACTCTGATCTGCTCCCTGTCCACATTTTCCGCCAAGGCTTTTGTGGATTCGGGAGCAGCCCTGAACCTAATGGACTTGGATTTTGCTAAACGTTGTGGATTTCCTATGACACCTCTGCGGACGCCTATCCCTTTGAGGTGGATTGATGCTACTCCTTTGGCGAAAAATAAACCTCAGTTTTGGACCCAGGTGGTAATGCGGGTCGCCCCAGACCATCAAGAAAATTGCAGATTTTTGGTGTTGCATAATTTGCATGATACCATTGTTCTGGGGTTTCCCTGGTTGCAAATTCATAATCCAGTTTTGGATTGGAAATCTGTGTCTGTGGTGAGTTGGGGTTGTCAGTGTGCCCTTATTGAGGCTCCGGTTTTTTCCACCTCTCCTCAGTCGCATGATGTTCCTGACTATTTGGCGGACTTTTATGATGTATTTAGTGAGAATGAGTCTGCGTCTTTGCCTCCTAATAGGAATTGAACTGAGCCCGTGGTGTAAATTTCCCAAGGGTCGGCTCTTCAATTTATCTGTACCCGAGCACGAGGCTATGCGATCCTATATTAAGGAGGCGTTGGAGAAGGGTCATATTAGACCATCCTCTTCACCATTAGGTGCTGGGTTTTTTTTTCGTGGCCAAAAAGGATGGTTCATTAAGGCCTTGTATTGATTATCATGCCCTCAACAAAATTACTATTAAATATCAGTATCTGTTACCCCTGATTTCGGATCTATTCTCTAGAGTTAGAGGTGCTTGCTGGTTTACCAAGCTTGACCTCAGGGGGGCGTATAATCTTATCCGCATTAAGCATGGGGATGAATGGAAGACGGCGTTTAATACTCCGGAGGGACATTTTGAGTACCTGGTGATGCCTTTTGGGCTCACTAATGCCCCTTCTGTCTTCCAGTGCTTCATGAACGACATTTTCCGAGACTTTGTGGATAAATTTTTGATTATCTATCTGGATGATATTTTGATCTTCTCCACGGATTGGGATTCTCATGTGGAACATGTTCGGACGGTATTCCGGATCTTGAGGGAGAATTCCCTGTATGTCAAAGGATCGAAATGCATTTCTGTTTTTGCCTCCTACGGTGACTCATAACAGCTGTGCATCAGTGCACTCCATGTCAGATTCATCTTGGCCAGGGTAATTCACCATTTCACTTGATAACCCAGGCATGGTATGTGAAAACAGCTCCATGGAGTAATCTGTTGTGTGGCCTGCCGCATCCTTCAATTTTGGTTGGTGTGAAGGACACAAAGCAAAGGTGTGGTTCATGACCATGAGCCTCCAAAGACGACTCATTGCTTTTATTTTTTAAAAGTTCAGAAGAGGAGGCGATAGAGCTGGAGGCCGCGTCAGCAATGTAGGCCAAAACTTGTTCCTGAAGCTCCGGCTTTAAAAGCGGTTTACCTACTCCCAGAAAAGGGAGCCTTCGAGGCCTTGTGTAGCCAGACGATGACGCAGGCTCAACACCTCCTGCATTAGGTGTTATTTTGTTTTTACCACTACCAGCAGATCCAACACCAACACAATCATTAACAGCTGGCAACCCCCACCCACTAACACGGCCTCTTACACCACACTTCCTCATTTTTTTGAAAAATGTACCCACAATTCCACCAACGATATGGAACTGTAAAACAAGGTACAAGGTGTATATAGGACAGGGGAGAATTTAATTCTCCGACCACTTCTGGACACTGATGTATTGTGTCAGGCCCAGTGTATATCACACTGCTGTATGACAGGCTGAATTTGGCAGGTGTGAACAATGTTAGATAGGATGGGAGAAATGGAATGTCCTTACACATTTCTGGACACTGATGTATTGTCAGGCCCAGTGTATATCACACCGCTGTATGACAGGCTGAATTTGGCAGGTGTGAACAATGTTAGATAGGACGGGAGAAATGGAATGTCCTTACACACTTCTGGACACTGATGTATTGTGTCAGGCCCAGTGTATATCACACCGCTGTATGACAGGCTGAATTTGGCAGGTATGGACAATGTTAGATAGGACGGGAGAAATGGAATGTCCTTACACACTTCTGGACACTGATGTATTGTGTCAGGCCCAGTGTATATCACACCGCTGTATGACAGGATGAATTTAGCAGGTGTGAACACTGTTAGATAAGACGGGAGAAATGGAATGTCCTTACACACTTCTGGACACTGATGTATTGTGTCAGGCCCAGTGTATATCACACCGCTGTATGACAGGCTGAATTTGGCAGGTGTGAACAATGTTAGATAGGACGGGAGAAATGGAATGTCCTTACACACTTCTGGACACTGATGTATTGTGTCAGGCCCAGTGTATATCACACCACTGTATGACAGGCTGATTTTGGCTGGTGTGAACAATGTTAGATAGGACAGGACAGGATTGGAATCTCCCTAGAGTGTAGGTCTGTAAGAACGGAACAACTCGACTTATCCTTACAGAGTCACACCCTTAGCTTCACTGTGGCCGTGATAACAGCCGTTACACGGTACTGAGAGAGCAGCGTGCACATACACCGCTGTCCGGTGTATGATAAATTGTCAAGCTCTGTGTTTTTGTATACGGACTGACACACGCTGTCTCTCTATAGTTTTGAATGTAATCAAACAGCCAATAGTCTAGACTGTTTGAAAAACAGACAAAACTATAAGGTGGAGGTCTGTAAGAACGGAACAACTCCTCGACTTATCCTTACAGAGTCACACCCTTAGCTTCACTGTGGCCGTGATAACAGCCTTTACACGGTACTGTGTGAGGAGCGTACACCGCTGTACGGTGTGAAAAAATGCATGTTCAGTATCTCACCAGGACAAAAAAAAAAAAAATTGCTTTTAAAAAAGCAGTTTGCAGAGCAGTGTGAAACCAGCAATGCAGCTATCAGGTAGCCTTATAAGCCAGCCTAACAACCAACAGAGCTTCATCCACCAAAATATAGCCTCCCCTTGCACTGCACAGTGACTGGTGTGTTGTACAGGCAAAATCGCTAGCATCAGCAGCTGATTTTTTTTCTTCTTCCCTGCCTAACGCTCTCCCTACAGAATCTGCAGCAGCAGCAGCTGGCCCTATACTGAGATCAGCAGAAGTAAGATGGCGCTCGGCGTGCACGCCCTTTTATACCCCCTGTGACGCTCCCCAAAGCAAGCCAATCACTTGCATGCCCTTCTCAAAGATGGTGGGGACCGCTGCCTATGTCATCACGTTGCCCACAGTGTCCGTTCTTCCTCATTGGCTGAAAAAGGGTGCAGACGCATATTTTGAAACGCGACTTTGGCGCTAAAGTCGCCGACCTCGTGGCCGACCTCACGCTGAGGTCGGGTTTCGTTTCATGAAACCCGACTTTGGCGAAAGTCGGCGACGTTTTAATTTTTTCGACCCATTTCGCTCAACTCTAGTTTAGGTACATCAGGGGCTCTCCAAACGCGACATGGCTTCCGATCTCATTTTCAGCCAATTTGACATTCAAAATCTCAAATGATGCTCCTTCCCTTCTCAGCACTGCCGTGCACCTAAAGATTAGTCTTCCTCCACACATGGGGTATCGGTGTACTCAGGAGAAATTGCACAACAAATATTATGGTTCATTTTCTCCTGATACCTTTGACAAAATAAAAAAATTGTGTCTGAAGGAAAATTTTGGGGGAAAAAAGTTAAATGTTCATTTTTTCCTTCCACATTGCTTCAATTCTTGTGAAGTACCTAAATGGTTAATAAACTTCATGAATGTGGTTTTGAACACCCTGAGGGGTGCAGTTTTTAGAATGGTGTCACTTTTTGGTATTTTCTGTCATATTGACCCCTCAAAGTGACTTCCAATGTGATGTGGTCCCTAAAAAAATGGTTTTGTAAATTTTGTTGTAAAAATGAGAAATCGCTGGTCAACTTTTAACCCCTATAACTTCCTAACAAACAAAAAATTTGATAGCAAAATTGTGCTGATGTAAAGTAGACATGTGGAAAATGTTATTTAGTAACTATTTTTTGTGACATATCTCTCTGATTTAAGGGCATAAAAATTAAAAGTTTGAAATTTGCAAAATCTTAAAAATTTTCGCCAAATTTCCATTTTTTTCATAAATAAACATAAGTCATATCGAAGAAATTTTACCACTAACATGAAGTACAATATGTCATGAAAAAACATTGTCAGAATCAGCAGGATCAGTGGCAATACCATAAACGTGAATACCTAGCAATATATCTAGAAGATGAGCTGTGAAAGCAAACCCATATTTTAATGGATCAATTGTCCATGAAAGATATCCTGTGATGCTGAAAAAAGAAGGGTGAGTACAAGTCAACTGTTACTGATAATGGATGAGATTAATGAAAAAAAGGCAATGTTGTAAAGGAGAAACCATAAAGCAACCCTATTATTCCTGGATGTGCTTGAATTTGTAGTGTGGGCTATCTTGCGTTTGGCAGAAAGTGGCACACAGAAAAAGGGTGGCACTAAATGAGAAAACCGGTAAGTCTAAGGTGAGCCAAGCAATCGTAATGTATAGGTCATGTAACATAACTGGGCTTAATTTATTACCCGTTAGGTAGCCAGAGGAAAAATGATCCCTTGTTGAATGCCTCAAAAAGGTAGGTCGCCCTCCCAGGGCTGTGGGGTACTCGGTACCGGGCCGGTGTCAGTGGGATGTGTCACAGCAGCGGTGACCCGGACCGTGGCCCTGGGCGCCCAAATCAATGGTGGTTTGTAGTTAATGGAATGGAATAGTTCATGACGCCACCTGTGGTGTTTGGCAAGCAAGATGTTAAGCCAAGGCTGCGTGCAGATCCTCTGGGGCTGATGGTGTGTTGCAGCATAGATGGTGTAGCTCCCCACAGATGAAGCTGGAACCCCAGGGCAGGGTAATTGCAATAGATGAGAATAGGCGCAGGCGGTGTGAGGAATGCTGGTACCCAGATGTAGTGGTGCTGACGGTGTTAGCGCACAAATGAATGGAAGACACCAGGACTTGCAGTTCCAAAGCTTTACTCACAGTCCGTGGTACACACTGGTGCCTGCCTCCGTGCCGTGTCCTCCGGGTCAGAGACTCAATCAACCTCCCGGGCAAGTCAGGATTCTCCTCTCCAACACTACGCCAACATGTACCTCTCCTGAATGACTCCTCTATTGCGCCTTAAGGTGTGAAGAGCTCCAGTACTGTGGTACTCCGAAGTTCCTCCTGTCAGATGTTTCTAACAACTCTACTTGTATGGCAGACAGCTGTAGCCTCTCTCGGGGACTCCCTTCTCCGGAGTCCTGGCTCTCAATTCAGTTGCTGTTGTGCCCCAAGTCTTAGATGGGAGTAGTGCATTTACAGCCAACTACTCCACCGGTGTCTGCTGCAGAACCATAAGTGTCCATACAACCTCGGGGACCGGGCCCCGGCCTTGCGCTGAAAACCTATAGGCAGGGTTCCTCTTCCAACCCACAACTCCTCTCTGTTCTCTCTACTCCTCTTTCCTATGGAAGCTTAGGTTGCAGTTCTACATCCTTCTCCTTCTGTACCTTCCCCGTGCCAGCTGGCTCAGATCACTGAGGCAGCTGCAGCACTCCTCTCCCTCTTCTAGGGATCTCCTTCCTCTCGGACCCGTCCTCAGACTCTCCTGACTGACTGTCCTTCTCTCACCTGACCTCCCGCCAGACTGACCTGTAATTCTAAACCTTCCAAACCTTTTGTATGGATCTCAACTCCACCCACCTCCCAGCACATCCAGTGTTCCATGCAGGGAACCACCAAGGCACTCCTAATGTCTAGGAGGAGAGAGACACCTCACTGTGGATGTGCATAACTACCCTGTTGTGTGGGATGCGAGTGTTGGAGTGTGGAAAGGAGTTCCCAACTTACCTAGTTGGTGGGGCACTACACCTTAAGAGAGGGTGCAGTACCTCTGTGGCGACTGAGCCTGAGGGGTGCCACAAAGGCAATCAGCGGAACATTGCCTTTTTTTTCATCAATTTCATCCATTATCAGGAACAGTTGACTTGTACTCACCCTTCTTTTTTCAGCATCACAGGATATCTTTCATGGACAATTGACCCATTAAAATATGGGTTTGCTTTCACAGCTGATCTTCTAGGTATATTGCTAGGTATTCACGTTTATGGTATTGCCACTTCTCTACGTACTCTGTAGCAGACGTCTTAGCACGCCACCTATAATGAGCTTCACTATATCCTTTTCTTGTCACATACAACTCGATAGCTTTTAATAATAATTTTTTCCTCAAGGTACACAATGTAGTCATTCTTTCTGTTTCCTTAACTACCCTCACAGCACGGACTATATCTCGTTGCCCATGGAATCGTCTGGGACTTACTGAACTCAATTGGACCAGAATTTCTTCCGATTCTCTAGTCCACATGTACAGTATAGCACTTATCGACTTCTCTTTCCATAAATTCTATGCATCTTGTGACATAAGTGTATGTTTATAAGCTATATTTGTTCTATTGTTAACTCTAACAATTTTGTTTTGTTTTCTGTACATATGTTTCAGTAATCTTCTATGAAAATAATTTTCTGAGAAAGGTCCAGTGTAGGACCGAAAACATTCAAAAATGTTTTTTGTTTGTCTGGATGCAAATAAAAGAACTGTCAAATTGCTTCACCAATTGAGTGCCAAGTTGTTTCAAGATACATCAGCATCAGCTCATACAGGGGGAACATGAGCGACGCGTTTCTATCGCTTGCGCGATCTTTATCAAAGCTAGCATATCGATATCACACACAGGTTAAAAAGGAACAAACGCCAATCACATGTCAAAGTCAAATCACATGATCACAGATCCTGATCGAATAATACAAGTATGTACAGTACATAAAACATATGCAAATTTTATCAAACTTTAAAATTGAAATTACAAGTAGTGAATAAAAATCCAATAAACTTTGATGAGTTAGTAATGAAACATGATCTCATTCTTTTTATTTAGTCCGTCCAGAAATCAGATACATCTCCCCTCCAAAAGATCAAGATATCGTCGATGTATCTGCCACACCAAACAATGTGAGGCATAAATACATTAGATGAGGAAAACAAGAAATGATATTCCCAATTTGCCATGACTATATTGGCTAGTGAGGGTGAAAATTTAGCACCCATCGCTACTCCTGATCATTATAAACAGCATTGCTGATCAAAAGAGAAAACATTTCTGAGTTAGCAAATAAGATGTAACCTGTAACATAAAATTAACAAGATCTTGGGAATAATTGCTATAGTTATTGAGATGAAAATTGAGAGCTTGTAAAGCAATGGTATGTGGTATACTCGTATAAAGCGCTGTAACATCACAACTTAACCAGGCATATTCTGCCCATCATACTTTTTGCCAATGATTTGGAGCAGCTAATTGGGCGTCGTGGCTGCAACACTATAGTAAGTGTAGCAATTTGTAAGTGGAAATCTTTCCTTCTGATTTTCCACTGAAACACAGTGTTATTACAAACGATTTGGAGTAGCTAATGGGATTTCCAGAGACTGCCACACAGTTTTAGCACAATTTACTTTGATACTGGATGATCGATTTCACACAAGATAAGTTCACTTTCAGCAGCAGCTCTAGCGCATTAGCGAAGTCTCTGCTCTGTGACACTAAGCAAATGACGCAAGCAAAACAAGATGTCCGCTTTTTATATGGTCAGGGACTGGCTCGGACTGGCCCATAGGGGAACAGGGGAACAGGGGAATCCCCCAGTGGGCCCCTGTGCAGACTTGGGCCCCAACTCCACTGTATGGGCAGTACTTGGCATGATTCACATGATTTACTCTGTACAGAAAAACGCAGCATCTCATCATTCTGTAATCAAAATACCCAGTTTATTATTATATAGAGATATAGGTAAATATGTGAATGAGGTTAGTGTAATATTTGTATGCAGGTTAAAAGTGGGCCCCCGAAGTAATGTTACTGGTGAGCCCTTGGTACCCCAGTCCAACACTGGCCAGGGACATGTGACTACGGCAACTAATCATAGAAGACCTTGTGTCATGACATTGTAGATGATTTCTGCGCCCTGATTGGTTGCCGGGATCAACACACATAAAGTTAAGGGAAGAAAAAAAAAGCGGGCACCGCTGCTGTAACCTCTCCACATGCTCCTCTGACCTAGACACACCCTCTCCCCTCATCAAACTCATCCCCTCATCCCTCCACCTGCTTATGTGATGCCCCGGCAGAGCCACTGCAGTCACGGTACTTGTGCATGGCAGTTCCGAGTGTTGGTATGGTCCGGCAGGGGGCACGCGCCAGTCTGTCAATTGTGAGGGTTTAGAATAAAATAATAATAAGGTTTGTGATGCCAGTTGGGATGTTTGGCCTGGTATGGCCGGGCACGGATCAGGGTCCCTGGGAGTTAGGTGGTGATGAACAGTGCCAGATGATTAACCCCTTCCTAACTACGGCTGGCTCCCAGGGGAGTTGGAGCAGGGATGGTGCAGCAGAGAATAATCAGCATTAGACAGGGTGATCAGTTTGTATCATTTACTGCAGCTCTGCAAACAGTCCCACAGGCTTCCATACAATTCACATACAGGGTGTTGGTCAGGCCTGCCTAGTGAAGGTTCAGTTTCTCTGCTGTGAGGTTGTGTAGCCTTCCTGCTGCCAATTATACTTCTGCTAAATGATTCTTTGGATCCCCAGGGGTCCAAAATAAAGTTATTAGATCAGTGATCACTAGAGTTGAGCGAAATGGGTCGAAAAAATTCAAAAGCCACTGACTTTTGCCAAAGTCGGGTTTCATGAAACGAAACCCGACCTCAGCGTGAGGTCGGCCACGAGGTTGGCGACTTTAGCGCCAAAGTCGCGTTTCAAAAGATGCTTTAGCGCCCTTTTTCAGCCAGTCAGGAAGAACAGACACTGTGGGCAACGTGATGACATAGGCAGCGGTCACCACCATCTTGGAGAAGGGCATGCAAGTGATTGGCTTGCTTTGTGTGGCATCACAGGGGGTATAAAAGGGCGGGGATGCCGACCGCCATGTTACTCAGGCTGATCTCAGAATAGGGAGAGCTGCTGCAGCTGCTGACTCTGTAGGGAGAGCGTTAGGAAGGCAAAAAGAAAAAAAAACTGCTTCTGCTGCTAGCGATTTTCACTGTAGTTACAGTGAAAGGTGAAGATTTTTGCTTTTGTGCAGCAGTGCTGGTGGTGATTAGCCTGCCTTTTAAGGCTAGCTGCATTGCTGTGTGCACACTGGTGTTCAAACTGCTTTTTTAAAAGTGTTGTAGCTGCTTTTGTTCTGACCAAGCGTCAGCTGTCCAGATCACCAGTGAGTCCGAATCGTGAGGTTTTTCGCCCTTTCTGTTCACAAGCGCTTGGAGACAAAGTGACACACACACTGGTCGTGGCTAAATCACTTTATCTGACGTAATGAAATACAAGGCATGTTTTTATACCATTTACAACAATATGTGACTCTGGAGCTCATTTGGCCCCCACCATCACCTCAGGGTCGTACGTACCTTGTTTACAATATACCCAGAACACGTTGTTGAGAACAAATATGATAACAAGTATAGTTTCCTTGAAGACAGAGACTACTAGTCTACATAAGAATAATTCTAGCAATAATAAGGCAAAAGGCAATTGAAGTCTTAAAGGCATTTAAAGGGATATAAAAGCAAACCATTAACTCTTCTATATCAATTTCCCCCTTTTGTAAATGGTATAACCTTTGCCACAGGGTCAAGTGATGTCCACAAAGGAGCTACTGTCTCATGGGTCTAGTACCCTTAAGGGGGCTTCCTACCTGCTTCGCCCATCCACCCTCAGTGTGGACACTCACCTTCCCCATCAGCAATGGCTACCTGGGGTCTATGATACACTACAGAAGGTTCAGCCTTAGATTTTTTTTTTCCACACATACATTATTCAGTAGCTTAAGTAATACATATATTAGCGCTTTTACGGCTACATAAAACAATAAGCAAAACAACAAAATTTGCATACAAGTCTGCAAAATGCCAAAAATCCATCCTGCTAAGCCATTAAACCAATTTGCTGGATTTAGGAAAGAGCATGTGTTACCTCACCAGGAGTATCTGTTTGCACTGTGTTGCTTTAACCATTGGTCTCTACGTTCACCTATTTTGTCTATACTGGCCCTGATCTGGAGATTGCCAGCAGGGTCGATATAATTACAACAGGTGGGACCAATTATCTGACACATTCCTCCTTCTTTTGCTGTCAGGTAATCTAGTACTCTAGTATGTTGGTTAGTAACTATGATTAATTGTCTCTGTATTGTATTAGTCTCATTTAGAACTTCAAGAATCTGGAAAATCTGATCGTCCAGGTAGTCGGTACCTTCCACTAATTTATCCCACAGTTGTGTTATGAAGGGGTATATTAGCATACTACTGAATATTTTGTTATCCCCATCTCTACTAGATGCGGCCTACCATTTGGCTGGGGCTTATTGTCTGCAGCCCTTCTATACAAAGTGTGAATTGGGACTGCTGCCGTGTCTATTTTACTATGAGGAACTATGAAAATGGCTGGTGTCAGTTTAGCAAGAGTGCAGACCCCTCTTATGTCTGGCCTTCCCACCTGTAGGCTCGATGTCCGCAAACCAAGAATACTCCTTCAGGGAGAACACAAACGTGACCCGGGGTCTGTATACATTGGTATAAACTCAAAAGTCCTGACCTACTGCAGGCTTATGGGCACACCAAGTATTATTCATTGGTTTTCCCCTTATACCAGATGTACATTTACCCCTTTCTTTCCTTATTATTTTACCCGTAGATGCTCTACAGCCTTCAATACCATCCTGGTACATCGTCTTATTAACCTGTGTTTGATCATGAGTGTATATACGGAAGCAATTATTGTCCTCACCACAGGTGTCTGCTCCAGTGTGTTGAAGACTGAACCACCGTCCATCATTGGGAATAGGGTCTGAGTGAGGGATTTCAGTCCTCCTCCTGGCGACCATATTTCCGACATCTGAATCATATTCCCGCCACCACATTTGTACCTTTAGGCCGCGTTATATTAAACTGAAACCAGGGATTAGCGGCCCATTCGACTATAGCCAATGAGGCAGATATATCACGGGGCACACCTAGATTGAGTCCAAGTCTCATTGTATATGCAGTGTGGGGTTAATACCTCCCATGTCTCCAGAGGTAAGGCTAAGAACGGCATAGTCCTCGCAGATACTGGGCTGTGTGTACAGATCCAACAGTCTTTCGGTTTCTGTCCTTCCATGACCTTTATAAGAAGAGCATGATGCCGAATAAGTTTGTTGTCCCAATCAGCATTTAATAGTTTGTCCTGTGTCTCTGTAGAGTGCAGTAACCCTGTCACTGCCAGCAAGGTGATGAGGAGAACAGTCATTCTGCTGTTGACAGGACCTTCTTGCAGTGACTGGCGTGGATCCAGGTGGACTTTCCCTCAAGTTTTACTGAAGTGGATGTGGTCAGCTGGACTTGGAAGGGGCCGTCAAATCGTGGGTCCCGGATCCTTCTCACGTGTCTGCGTATAACCACCCAATCACCTGGATTCAGCTGATGCACATCTGTACTGGCATTAGGATCTGGAATGTATGAGAACACATGTTTATGCACCACATTAAGTCTTTCCTGCTAGGCCTGGACATACAACCGTGTTGCATTTGTAGCACCTGTGAGAAGTACAGACCAGTCTTTGGTGCACTACCAAACAGGACTTCAAAGGGAGACAAGCCTCTCTTTCTATTTGGAGTGTGTCTAACTGAAAAGAGTGCAAGAGGCAAGCACTCTACCCAGCTCTTTCCTGTGTCTGCCATGGCCTTTTGAATTTTCAGTTCAAGTGTCCCATTTAGTCTTTCCACTTTCCCACTACTTTGTGGCCTATATGGTGTATGAAATGTTTGCTGTACACCCAGGGCCTGCATGACTGCCCTCATTATTTCTCCCGTGAAGTGTGTACCCCTATCTGTTTCTGTGGCTTCTGGGACACCATACCTGCAGATCAGTTCTTTCATCAGTTTGTCTGTAGTCATTTTAGCATTTGCACATTTTACCGGATAGGCTTCCGGCCAACCAGAGAAGAGATCTACACATACTAGGATATTTGCATACACTCCTACCTTGGTAGCTGTATGTCGTCAATCTGCAGTCTCTGAAACGGGTAGAGAGGCCTAGATGTCGCTTTCTTAGGGACTTTTACTGTTTTACCTGGGTTGTGCTGTGCACAGATGAGGCATGATTGTACAAGTTTTGCTGCGTAACTGAAACCAGGAGCGATCCAGAAGGCATCTACCATGGCACACATATGACTTTTTGAGGTGTGAGTGGGGCCATGAGCTGCTTGCGCCATGATTGGGAACAGGGACTTTGGTGGGCACAATTTATCCTTATTCTCCCATACTCCATTTGAGTTCAGCTCAGCTCCCAGTCTCCCCCGGTGTACCTTCTCTGTTTGGGCAGCCTTTTGCCGGAGGGATTTCAGGACATCTAGACCCAATGTGGCTGGAATACGCTGACTCCCCGCCACCATCCACTGCTCTCTCTAGGCCGCCTTGTGCTATTTTAGCAGCCTCGTTCGCCCTTCTATTGCCCTCTACCTCCACGGAGTCACCTTTGTGTGTGCTCTTACCTTGACAATGCCAACCTGGACTGGTAACATCAGTGCCTCCATCAATTGTTTCACCAGCTCTGCATTTTTAATGGGCTTCGAATCTGTAAAAATATTAGCGACTTTACCTGCAGCGGCTCTACACGCCTCAGTGAGTGCCTTCAACTCTGCCTCCTGCGCCGACATGTGAGGAGAGAGTGGTTCCGCTCGGATTACCTCATGTGAGGATACTACTGCATATCCAGTGTAGAATCGTCCATCCTGGTGGTATCTGGGGCCATCTACAAAAAAGAAACTCAAAGTCGGCATTAGGAACAGGTTTTTCATGAACGTGTGCAAACCCAACTGTCTCCTGACTCATCAGTTCTATGCAGACATGTTCATGTGTCATGTCAAAGTATCCTTCCTCACTCACTAATACGGTCACCAATTCCCCCTTTTTCTTAATCCACAGGCAGGAGGGTGGCTGGATTCAGAACGTTACATCTTTTGAGGGTGACATACTCAGGAATTAGTAGAGCACACTCAAGTCGGAGCTGTCTGGCCATAGACAGATGTTTTGGTTGAACTTGTACGAGTATGGCATGGATGTCATGTGGGGAATAGATTGTCAAAAGAAACGTCAGTGTGATCTCACATGCCTTTCCTAGTAGTAGTGCAGCTGCTCCTATTGCACAGACACAATCAATTGTATTTTGTGTGAGGTCCCGGGTCTGATGACAAGCAGTCATAAAGTGGTTGGAATATTTGTGAAGCGGACCTTATCCAAGGCCTACTGTAGGTCACTAAACCTAGGAAAGTGCATAGATGCTGATGTTTCCTGGGTAGAGGGAGATCTTGAATTGCCTGTTTCCTGTCCTGTGTCTGGTACCTTCGGCAATATAATGTCCCAACAAATGTCACCTTTTGTTTGTAATACTGTAATTTGTCAAGTGAGACCTTGCAACCCTTAGGGTCATCCATGTACTGTAATAGTACAATCAGCGGATGAGGTGATTGCCACTATTCAAGGATCACTGCGTGAGGTCCCGGATTGCTGCTGAATAGATGGCAGGGGATTTCTTTCCCCCTTTGTGGGAGGACTGTCCAACAATATTGTTCACCTCTATGAGTAAAGGAGAAAAACACTGACAGTCTGGGTGCAGAGGTACAGAGAAGAATGCACCTGCTAAATCAATGACTGTGAAACATTCTGACATTACTGGGATCTGTGACAGTATTGTGTGTGTGTTAGGGACGATTGAGGTCACACTCACTGTATCATCATTAATAGCCCTTAAGTCATGAACCTTTCTGTAAGGCTAGTTTCACACTAGCGTTTATGAGCGCAGCGACGGCCTGCGCACGGCCGCCGCTAAGCCCCGCCCCCGCCGGTAGCTCCGCCCACCGGCGCATGACGCTGCATGCGCCTTGCGTCCCCTATCTTTATCACAGGGGGCGCAGGCCGTGCGCAGTATGCGTTTGGCGGCGCATGCGCCTTTTTGACGGTGCGCCGACGCAACCAAACTGCAGCAGGTTGCGTTTGGCGCAGGTCGGCGCACCGTCAAAAGGACGCATGCGCCGCCAAAAGCATACTGCACACAGCCTGCGCCCCCCTGTGATAAAGATAGAGGACGCAGGGCGCATGCAGCGTCATGCGCCGGTGGGTGGAGCTACCGGCGGGGGCGCGACAGGGGGTGGGGCTTAGCGGCGGCCGTGCGCAGGCCGTCGCTGCGCTCATAAACGCTAGTGTGAAACTAGCCTAAGTGTCAGCAAACCCTTGAGTCCTTTTTTTTTTTTTTTCCTAATGGGATACAAAGTAGTGTCACAGGGGGAAGATCTTTGCAGTCCAGGGGGGGGGGTTTCTTTGCACCAGAACCCCTGCCTTAACATACTCTCTAATATCTCTGCTCGGGGCAATTGATTTGGCTAGGCTCAAGGGGTATTGCTTTTAAACAAGGAATGTTTCCTTCTTTCATTTTAATCATGACAGGTGGAATGGGCAGCCGACCCACATCAGTTTTTCCCCCCTTGCCCAAACAGTGTCTGGCACCTGTCCCATTTCCTCATCCTCAGGCATTTTGGTGTCAGGTGTTAGTTTCACCGCTTTTGTCATATACACCATTGCCGCAATCTTACACAAATGTTTATCTGAGAGGGGACTTGTGACTGTAATACCCTCAGGAGAGTACTGTATGGTGGCCGGGATCGCACTCAGCACATCTGCTCCCAGTAAATTCATAGGGGTATTGTCACTAACAATAAGTTTTTTAAGTACCACAATTCCAGCACCTCACTGTTTCTAGGTCCCTTGGTCCCCTATTACGTCTCCACTTTTTTCCTTGTGCTCCAGCATACATGACAGGTCGTCTTATTGTCCTTGTTTGCTCAACTCCTTTAGCTACCTTAAGGAGGACTTTCGGATCTACATGTCTCCATTCAGGTCTGGCTGTCTGTACTGCGTCTCGTAAGTCTTTGTTCATACCGTCAATGAATGCATTCACCAGTATTCTAACATCAAGTGGGTTTATGCAAATGTACCCCATGTCTGCCCATTTCAGCTGTAACCGTCCAAAGTACATCTCTACACTCTCTCCTCTTTGCTGTGTCACATTAGTCAGGAGTACGGACTGCTCTGATTGTTCCACTGTAGCCCATTGTCTTAGTGACTCACAGTACGTCTCCCCAGACCGTGCAGATTTATCATCCATGCCCCAAGCCTGATTCTTTGTCACATCTGTATGTGTCTTAATTATATGATCTAGTGCGTCAACTGCCTTTAAACTCACCAACCTCTCTAGGTCTGCCCAGGTACACTTATATGTCTGCTGTACTTCCTTTATGTGTCTGTAAAACGGGAATGGTTGGTCTTCAGGGTCAGGCAGCTGCTTCAGCAAAGCTAGCTGGTCAGAGGGGCTCCAGGGATAATACACCTGCATCTTTCTTATTCTAGTCGCACTTCTAGGTCCTGATGGGGTTGGTCATCTGATGTCTACTGTCAGCTTACTCCTCAAGGGCCAATGTCCCCACTACCCACTATCCACACTATTATGTCAGCTTCTTATGATCTTGTCTGGACAGGATTTAGCGCAATTCGCTTAGGTCAGTAGCACAGGTCACACAAGTAGCTATTCAGTCTGGGTTTGTCTGAGTCTGATCACAGTGTTTACAAGTCCATCTGTTTTGTCTGGGTCTCTGGTTACACTTTGTCAATCAAACATTCATAATACACCTTTCATACTGCTGCACATTCTCAAGCATCATTTATTCACTTGCTATTTTCCTCCCTTGTCTGGGCCTTTGTCATGGTTTGAACAGGGTTCTTGCCCTGCACTCACAGGGTTAAGTGTTCGTGGCCTCTTTCTGGATCTGGGAGGGGTATTTATACTCACTCTTTACCAGGGTTCTCTGTCAGCTATACTGTTGTTCTGGTGTGTCGGACCCCTGGTGTGCGTGTATTCTGTGTTGCTTGTTTGATTCCCGTGTATGACCCGGCCTGTTCCCTCACTCTGTACTCCGTCTCTCGCTTTGGTACTACTGTCTTCTCCGGTTCTGACCTCCTGGCTTGGCTATCGTTACTCCGTTACAGTTTGTCCCTATTGTACCGTCTATTGCCCGTTCTGGTTTTCTGACCTATTGCTACGTCCTGACTATCCTTTCTGTCTAAACCCCGTGGTACTGTATTGCTATCTGGTGCTTTGACCCTGGCTTCGTCTGGTTTCTGTCTCTGTCTATGCCCCTTGGTAACATTGCCCTGTAGTTACCTTTCTAGGAGTTTCCCTGCAGCTCCTAGATCTGTGGAGCTTAGGCCACGCCCCCAGCAGTCATGTGCTTCAGGTCCTGATACTCTGAAGCACGCATCGTCACCGCTGCTGCCCTGCTCCACAGGTATCTGTGAGTACTGTCTTTGTACTCAGGACACCCGCACTGGCACAGTGAGCAAGTGCAGTGCGGTGTTCCTGACATTATAGCTGACCATTTCAGTTTTTTTTTTTTCCCCCTCTGAGAAAAGAAAAAAAAAAAAGGTGTGTTATCCTCATGGATCCCATACAAGCCTTGGCTGATCAGGTCAAGCACCTGACCCAAATGTTCCACAAACTTAATGTGGAACAGCGCATGATGGCCCAGACCCAGCATCAGTTGGTGGATACGGTACAGGGGGCTGCCTCTACAGGGGATTCTTGTGCTGGGGATAGAGATGTGTCATTGGCATTCCCAGAATCTCCGGTCAAATTGCCAGACCTTTTCTCAGGGGATAAAAAGGAGTTCAGGTCTTTCAGAGAAGGATGCAAGCTTTTTTTTTCTCTGAGGCCCCGCTCTTCCGGGGATGAGTTCCAGAGGGTGGGGGTCGTCATTTCCCTACTTCGGGGGGCTCCACAGGCATGGGCTTTCTCTCTCTCTTCCTCTGCTCCTGAACGCATGTCTGTGAATTTGTTCTTTGAGGCTCTGGGGCACATTTATGATGAGCCTGATAGAGTGCGTCTGGCAGAGGATATGGTGATGAGTGTGACACAGGGAAGGAACTCTGCTGAATGGTTCTGCTCTGAGTTCAGACGCTGGGCAGCGGAGGTCTCCTGGGATGACGCTGCCCTCCGGGGTTTGTTCTGTAGAGGCCTGTCCGAACGTTTGAAAGATGCCCTAGCCCTTCATCCTCCACCGGATTCTTTGGAGGACGCTATGATCCAGGCTGTCCGCATGGACCGTAGGCTGCGGGCAAGAGGGGTCATGCTGCAGGAGACCCCTTTATTCTCCAATCTGAGAGACTCTGCATCTAGTCCTGAGCCTATGGAGGTTGGTGCCACGTCATTGGAGGAAAAAGAGAGGAGACACCGAAGAAACAACCAATTGTGCTTTTACTGTGGATCCGCTGGACATTGGAGAAGGAACTGTCCTTCTTGCCCTTCTTCAGTGAAGCCGTCAGGAAAACGACTGAGTCTGGGTAACAATCGAGGAGGTTGCCCAGACTCCCAGGTACCCTTTTACTCGCTTACTAAAATTCTGCTTCCGGTGGAACTGGAACTTACAGGCGGCCCGGTTGGGACTACCGCCTTTGTTGACTGTGGTTCTTCTATTAATCTGATCGATGCCAAAGTTGTGACTTTTCATAAGATAGGGACAGTCAGGTTAAAAGATCCTGTTAAAATCGTGGCAATTGATTCTTCTCCTATCACCCAGGAGGGAATTTGTTTCATGACTGATACCTTTTCTCTGAAAGTGGGTTCCACTCACGTGGAAAAATTAAGATGTTTTGTCATAAATAATCTGCCGGCTGGACTGATACTGGGTATGCCTTGGCTTCAACGTCACAATCCTACTATTGACTGGGTCACAGGGGAGATCATTCAGTGGGGTTGTATGGCTAATGGTCTATGTTGTAACTTGACAACCCTTGTCACCCCAGTAAAATCTGTGTCAGTGTCGTCTGTTGATCTGGAAGGTATTCCGGAGTGCCTGAAAGATTTTCAAGACGTATTTTCTGAAAGTGAGGCTGAGGCGCTACCACCACATAGACCCTTTGATTGTGCCATTAATCTAGTCCCTGGAGCCAAGTTACCCAAGGCTCGCCTGTTCAATTTGTCCGGGCCCGAACGTCTAGCCATGAAGGAGTACATTACTGAGAGTCTCCGCAAAGGGCATATTAGGCCTTCTGTTTCACCTGTGGCAGCGGGCTTCTTTTTTGTTAAGAAAAAAGATGGTGGTTTGCGGCCGTGCCTCGACTTTCGGGAATTAAACAAAATTACTGTGAAAAATACATACCCTCTCCCCCTAATTCCTGATTTATGTAACCAACTCACCGGGGCCAAGTGGTTCTCTAAACTGGATTTACGTGGGGCATATAACCTTATAAGAGTCCGTGAAGGTGACGAATGGAAAACAGCATTCCTGACGACTGAAGGGCTGTTCGAAAACTTGGTTATGCCCTTTGGTCTCACCAACGCTCCTGCTGTTTTTCAGAATTTTATTAATGTAATTTTCTCTGATTTAATCAGTTGTTTTGTGGTTATCTATTTGGATGACATTCTGGTGTACTCGGTGGACAGTCAATCTCTCTTGCACCATTTGCGGATGGTTCTCATGAGACTGAGGGAGAATCATTTGTATGCCAAGCTGGAAAAATGCTCATTTTTCATGCAAGAAGTATCCTTTCTGGGGTTGATTGTGTCAGGAGAGGGGTTCCGCATGGATCCTAAGAAAGTCCAGGCTGTTACGGAGTGGGTGCAACCTCATGACTTGAAAGGGTTGCAACGATTTTTGGGCTTTGCCAACTTTTATAGGAAATTTATTAAGGGCTTTTCGCAGGTGGTAAAGCCTCTAACGGACCTCACTCTCAAGGGAGCTGATGTAAAAAATTGGTCTGTAGCTGCAAAAAACTCTTTCATGACATTAAAAAAGTGCTTTTCTTCAGCCCCTGTATTGGTACAACCCGACCCGTCAAGACCTTTTGTCGTGGAGGTTGACGCCTCGGAAGTGGGGGTGGGGGCAGTTTTGTCTCAGGGCCCTCCTACCCTTACTAACCTGAGGCCTTGCGCCTTCTTCTCTAAAAAATTTTCCTCTGCTGAGAGAAATTACGATGTCGGCAATAGAGAGTTGTTGGCGGTAAAGTTGGCTTTTGAAGAATGGAGGCACTTCCTGGAGGGGTCTGTTCATCCCATTACAGTCATCACTGATCACAAAAATTTGGCCTATATCGAGTCTGCCAAGAGATTGACCCCCAGACAGGCTCGGTGGGCACTTTTTTTTTCTCGTTTTCAGTTTACCATCACATTCCGCCCGGGATCTAAAAACATCAAGGCTGATGCCTTATCCCAAAGCTTTGATTCGGTGTCCCCTCCAGAACCTCCCTCCTCCATTCTTCAGCCAGGAGTAGTGGTGGCCGAAATCTCATCTGAGTTACAGAGAGGGATTTTGGAGGCCCAGGCTCGGGCTCCTGGTGGTAAACCCCCGAGTAAATTGTTTGTACCGGAACGTTTCCGTCTCGGACTTATGCAGGAATTTCATGATTCTGTGTTGAGTGCTCGTCCTGGGATTGCAGCTACCCGGGGGGCAATTGCGAGGGATTTCTGGTGGCCCTCTATGGTAACAGATATTAAAAAGTTTGTGACTGCATGTGGGGTGTGCGCTCGTTCTAAAAGTTCTCAGGTCCGGCCGGCCGGGGAATTGGTGCCTTTGCCTATTCCGGATAGACCATGGACACATTTGTCCATGGATTTTATCACAAATCTTCCCCCTTCCAGGGGCAACTCGGTGATATGGGTGGTGGTGGATAGGTTTTCAAAACAAGCTCATTTTGTACCTCTCCCCGCGTTACCATCTGCTGAAACCCTGGCCCGCTTATTTATGCAGCATATAATTAGGTTACATGGAGTGCCTATGAATGTGGTGTCAGACAGAGGGGTACAGTTTGTAGCCAGGTTCTGGAGGGCTTTTTGCAAAAAGCTGGGGATTTCGTTGTCCTTCTCCTCTGCCTACCACCCAGAGTCTAATGGACAGACGGAGTGCACGAACCAATCGTTGGAGCAGATTCTGAGATGCTTGGCCTCTTCCAGGCAGGAGGACTGGTGTGAGGTATTGCCCATGGCAGAGTTTGCATTCAACGGTCGTGTGAGTCAATCTACTGGGAAGTCTCCTTTTCAGGTCAACTATGGCTTTAACCCACATTTTGGAGAGTTTTCCCATATGGATTCAGGTTGTCCTGGTGCTGAGGATGTGACACAACGTCTTAGAATTCTTTGGAGGGAGGTTCAGAGGAATATTTCCAAGGCCCAGGAAAACTATAAGCGGTTTGCTGACAGGAGGAGGGGGCCAGGTCCAGCATTTGCAGTAGGGGAGAAGGTGTGGCTATCCACCCGCAATATCAAGCTTAAGATACCTTCTATAAAGCTGGGCCCCAAGTTTATTGGCCCATACAAAGTTGTGGAGGTTGTTAACCCAGTAGCCTACCGACTGCAGCTGCCCACCTCCTTTAAAATTTCTAATGTCTTCCACAGGTCCCTGTTAAAGCCTGTGGGGACGGTGAGAGAGGATCCCTCATCAAATGCTCCGCCAGTGCTGGTAGAGGGGCAGCTGGAGTATGAAGTAGGGCGCATTGTTGACTCCCGGTGGGTGCGCCGGAGACTCCAGTATCTGATACACTGGAAGGGGTACTCTCTGGAGGATCGGTCATGGGTTCCGGCCAGTTCGGTGCATGCCGATCGTCTGGTGCGGGCTTTCCACGCCAGATACCCAGACAAGCCTGGGGGTCCAGTGGCCCCCCATTAAGAGGGGGGTACTGTCATGGTTTGAACAGGGTTCTTGCCCTGCTCTCACAGGGTTAAGTGTTCGTGGCCTCTTTCTGGATCTGGGAGGGGTATTTATACTCACTCTTTACCAGGGTTCTCTGTCAGCTATACTGTTGTTCTGGTGTGTCGGACCCCTGGTGTGCGTGTATTCTGTGTTGCTTAAGGGCAGCACGGTGGCTCAGTGGTTAGCGCTGCAGCCTTGCAGCGCTGGGGTCCTGGGTTCGAATCCCACCAAGGACAACATCTGCAAGGAGTTTGTATGTTCTCCCCGTGTTTGCGTGGGTTTCCTCCGGGCACTCCGGTTTCCTCCCACACTCCAAAGACATACTGATAGGGAATTTAGATTGTGAGCCCCATCGGGGACAGTGATGAAAAATGTGTGCAAACTGTAAAGCGCTGCGGAATATGTTAGCGCTATACAAAAATAAAGATTATTATTATTATTATTATTGCTTGTTTGATTCCCGTGTATGACCCGGCCTGTTCCCTCACTCTGTACTCCGTCTCTCGCTTTGGTACTACTGTCTTCTCCGGTTCTGACCTCCTGGCTTGGCTATCGCTACTCCGTTACAGTTTGTCCCTATTGTACCGTCTATTGCCCGTTCTGGTTTTCTGACCTATTGCTACGTCCTGACTATCCTTTCTGTCTAAACCCCGTGGTACTGTATTGCTATCTGGTGCTTTGACCCTGGCTTCGTCTGGTTTCTGTCTCTGTCTATGCCCCTTGGTAACATTGCCCTGTAGTTACCTTTCTAGGAGTTTCCCTGCAGCTCCTAGATCTGTGGAGCTTAGGCCACGCCCCCAGCAGTCATGTGCTTCAGGTCCTGATACTCTGAAGCACGCATCGTCACCGCTGCTGCCCTGCTCCACAGGTATCTGTGAGTACTGTCTTTGTACTCAGGACACCCGCACTGGCACAGTGAGCAAGTGCAGTGCGGTGTTCCTGACAGCCTTTTTGTACATCCAAACATTCACACTCTGGAATTTTTGCCTTTTTCAATATTTGTCCAACCTACCTGTTTCACTGCTTCCTTTCTGCGCTGTCTTTTACAATTTGCATAGCTGTCTTGGATCTCATTGGGGGCACCGACTGTACACAGAAAAAGTTGCCATGGCTTCAACCTTTTTCTGCCGACAGCTCACCTTTCTTCTGAAATGCCCTCCCAGTGTGCCTGGACCTCTGTCTTACAGGCCACACTTAGCAAGTCAGAGAGAGCCTGCCAAGGTGTAGCGGGAAGGCTCCTTGCCTCTCACCCGGTAGACCTACAGGATGTAACGGGAAGGCTCTCTGCCTCTCACCCATTAGATCAGCTGGCTAGAATAGGATCAGGCCTGAATCCTTCCAGCCCAGCTCCATGGATGTTGTGGGAAGGCTATTTCAACTTTAGACAGCTCACCTTTCTTCTGAAATGCCCTTCTGTGTGTCTGGACCTCTGTCTTACAGCCCACACATAGCAAGTCAGAGTGAGCCTGCCAAGGTATATCCAGAGGGCTCCTCGCCCTCGCCTCTCACCCACAACAAAAAACCCGCTGACTAAAGTAAGAAGGCCCAGGTGTGATAGGCCTCTGACCTACTTTATCAGCCGTACAGTCGGCTACCTCCTCTGTTGATACACAATTTGCTATACAAATCAATCACACAACTAGAAGCAGGTTCAAACACATTAATGACCAAACAATCACTTACAATTACCAATCACTTACAATTTCCTTCTAAATTAGGCACCATATTTTACTTTTAACTTCCAACTTCAATTAAGTACTGTTGCTTTAAAATGCACAAATCTTTCAGCGCGTACCTTACGGATAGAATTACAGAGAATTTTGAGCACAGCTCACACTCAGCAGAGATAAGAGCGAAGGGAGAAGAAAAACTGCGCAGCGCCATCCTTCCCCCCTCCCATCAGAATGCAGCATCGTCCTTCACAGAATTCTGTAGTTCTTTAGACTTATCAAAATCAATTTCTACAAAGAAACTCAAAATCACGGGATTTCACTGTAAGAGCAGATAACTGTATAATGAGATTAACTGAGTCTTGCCCTTTTTCTGGCCAAATGCATTCAGGAAATTTTACAATGTAATGCCACATACAACACGAGCTATATCATTACTCAACTCATTCAGTCTCAGATGTAGATTTGAAATATCTATAACGCATCTGTCCGGGATTCCACCACAACTAGAAAGGTAACAAATCTCTTGACACAAAAATGATGTGTGATGATTCATTCATACGTGCTCATTCACGTATTTTTTTATACTCAATTACTCATCTCTCATCTATTTCAGAGGTTCTCATAGACATATAGACAAGGATTCACACAGCCTGACTATCTTGCACTTTGGATTTGATTGACACTTTAACCTACAGCAGTGTCCACTGACACTCCGAGAACACCAAAGCCAACTTCTTACACAAGAAACATTGAAAACCAGAGCAACCAAAAACTACAGCCTTATACAAATTTACTGGCAATCCAAAATAACCACTGCACAGAGTCTATCCCACGCTTTGTGCAACACAGTACACAAGTACACAACCAGTTAGTATATTAGTATATTGCCAGAACAGTTTAACAGATAATACAGATGACAATTATTATCTTATTATCTTATCTTATTACTCTATTATTCAACTCTCATACGGACATACTCACCACTCACTGGTGATGTGGGTTCTTTTGAACCATGCTGTTACAGTCTTACCCAGAGATATGTGGACATCCTTAGAAAGGTTGCAGATGCAGAATCAATGTAAGAATAAATGTTCTCACCTGCTGCAGCCTGGATTCTGCATTTTCAACCTCCCAGGAAGCTCCCACATACGGATTCCGAATAGACTGGTTTCCACGGTCCCCGTCGGGCGCCAAAACTGTTGTAGCTGCTTTTGTTCTGACCAAGCGTCAGCTGTCCAGATCACCAGTGAGTCCGAATCGTGAGGTTTTTCGCCCTTTCTGTTCACAAGCGCTTGGAGACAAAGTGACACACACACTGGTCGTGGCTAAATCACTTTATCTGACGTAATGAAATATAAGACATGTTTTTATACCATTTACAACAATATGTGACTCTGGAGCTCATTTGGCCCCCACCATCACCTCAGGGTCGTACGTACCTTGTTTACAATATACCCAGAACACGTTGTTGAGAACAAATATGATAACAAGTATAGTTTCCTTGAAGACAGAGACTACTAGTCTACATAAGAATAATTCTAGCAATAATAAGGCAAAAGGCAATTGAAGTCTTAAAGGCATTTAAAGGGATATAAAAGCAAACCATTAACTCTTCTATATCAAAAGCAATCCAAATTGTATTGTTTTGTCCTGGTGAGGTAGTGAGCGTTCATTTTTTCACACACCGTACAGCAGTGTATGCTCCTAACACAGTACCGTGTAACGGCTGTTATCACGGCCAAATTGAAGCTATCTACGTGTGTGACTCTGTAAGGAAAAGTCGAGGAGTTTGTCCGTTCTTACAGACCTACACCTTATAGTTTTGTCCGTTTTTCAAACAGTTTAGTATATTAGCTGTTTGATTACATTCAAAACTAGAGAGAGACAGTGTGTGTCAGTCCGTATCCAAAAACACGGAGCTTGACAATTTTACATACACCGTACAGCGGTGTATGTGCACGCTCCTCTCTCAGTGCCGTGTAACGGCTGTTATCACGGCCAAATTGAAGCTATCTACGTGTGTGACTCTGTAAGGAAAAGTCGAGGAGTTTGTCCGTTCTTACAGACCTACACTCTAGGGAGATTCCAATTCTGCCCAATTCTATATACACCTTGTAGTTTGTCATACACTAGGCAATTTCTGCCAGTCACATTGCGGTGTTATAGACACAGGGCCTGACAGAATTCAACTGTGTCCTGAAGTCTAGAGAGATTCCAATTCTCCACAGTCCTCTATCCACCTTTCTTACAACATCCAGAAACTGCCTGTCACATTGCGGTGTAAAATAAACAGGGCCTGACAGAATCCAACTGTGTCCTGAAGTCTAGAGAGATTCCAATTCTCCACAGTCCTCTATCCACCTTTATTACGCCATCCATAATCTGCCTGTCACATTGCGTTGTAAAATAAACAGGGCCTGACAGAATCCAGCTTTGTCATCAAGTCTACAGAGATTCCTATTCTCCACAGTCCTCTATACACCTTTCTTACACCATCCAGAATCTGCCTGTCACATTGCGGTGTAAAATAAACAGGGCCTGACAGAATCCAACTGTGTCCTGAAGTCTAGAGAGATTCAAATTCTCCCCACTACTATATACACCTTGTACCTTGTTTTACAGTACCATATAGTTGGTGTTTTTTTGGGTACATTTTCCCCAAAAATGAGGAAGTGTGGTGGAAGAGACCGTGCAAGTGGGCGGGGGTTGGCAGCTGGTAATGATGGTGTTGGTGGTGGATCTGCTGGTAGTGGCAAAAGCAAAATAGCACCTAATGCAGGAGGTGTTGAGCGTGCGTCATCATCTGGCTCCACAAGGCCTCGAAGGCTCCCTTTTCTGGGAGTAGGTAAACCGCTTTTAAAGCCGGAGCTTCAAGAACAAGTTTTGGCTTACATTGCTGACTCAGCCTCCAGCTCTATCACCTCCTCTTCTGAAGTTTTAAAAAATAAAAGCACTGAGTCATCATTGGAGGCTCATGTTCATGAACCACACCTTTCCTTGTGTCCTTCACCCCAACCAAAATTGAAGGATGCGGCAGGCCACACTACAGATTACTCCATGGAGCTGTTTTCACATACCATGCCTGGGTTATCAAGTCAAATCGTGAATTACCCAGGCAAAGATGAATCTGACATGGAGTGCACTGATGCACAGCCACTGATAGATGATTCTGCTGGTACATTCACTCAGAGCACTACATTGTCCTCGCAGTGTACTGAGCCAGAATCTGACCCAGATGAAACTCAGGTGCCCCTTCCCGCATACTATACCACCATACACGGTGACACAGAGGAAGGTGCACATGACATTAACCCCTTCATGACCAAGCCTATTTTGACCTTAATGACCAGGCCATTTTTTGCAATTCTGACCAGTGTCCCTTTATGAGGTAATAACTCAGGAACGCTTCAACGGATCCTAGCGATTCTGAGATTGTTTTTTCGTGACATATTGGGCTTCATGTTAGTGGTAAATTTAGGTTGATAATTTTTGCGTTTATTTGTCAAAAAATCAGAAATTTGGTGAAAATTTCGAAAATTTTGCAATTTTCAAATTTTGAATTTTTATTCTGTTAAACCAGAGAGTTATGTGACACAAAATAGTTAATAAATAACATTTCCCATATGTCTACTTTACATCAGCACAATTTTGGAAACAAAATATTTTTTTGTTAGGAAGTTATAAGGGTTAAAAGTTGACCAGCGATTTCTCATTTTTACAATAAAATTTACAAAACCATTTTTTTTAGGGACCACCTCACATTTGAAGTCACTTTGAGGGGTCTATATGGCAGAAAATACCCAAAAGTTACACCATTCTAAAAACTGCACCCCTCAAGCTACTCAAAACTACATTCAAGAAGATTATTAACCCTTCAGGTGTTTCACAGGAACTAAAGCAACGTGGAAAGAAAAAATGGACATTTTAATTTTTCCAACAAAAATTTTCTTTTAGCATCAATTTTTTCATTTTCACATGGGAAACAGGATAAAATGGATGCTAAAATTTGTTGGGCAATTTCTCCGGAGTACAACGATACCTCATATGTGGTCATAAACCACTGTTTGGGCGCACGGCACGGCTCAGAAGGGAAGGAGCGCCATTTGACTCTTTGAATGGAAAATATGCTGGAATATTTAGCGGTTGCCATGTCGTGTTTGGAGAGCCCCTGTGTGCATAAATATTGGAGCTCCTCCACAAGTGACCCCATTTTGGAAACTAGACCCCCCAAGGAACTTATCTAGATGCATAGTGATCACTTTGAACCCCCAGGTACTTCACAAATTGATCTGTAAAAAAAAAAATACTTTTTTTTCACAAAAATTTTCTTTTAGCCTCAGTTTTTTCATTTTCACATGGGCAACAGGATAAAATGGATTCTTAAATTTGTTGAGCAATTTCTCCTGAGTGCACAGATACCTCATATGTGGTCATAAACAACTGTTTGGGTGCACGGCATGGCCCGGAAGGCAAGGAGCACTATTTGACTTTTTGAATGGAAAATTAGCTCCACTCGTTATCGGACACCATGTCGCATTTGGAGAGCCCCTGTGCACCTAAACATTGGAGCTCCCCCACAAGTGACCCCATTTTGGAAACTAGACCCCCTAAGGAACTTATCTAGACCTGTAGGGAGCACTTTGAACCCACAAGTGCTTCACAAAAGTTCACACAGAGCAGTGAAAATTAAAAAAAAATTTTTCCTCAAAAATGATTTTTAGCACACTATTTTTAATTTTCACAAGGCTAACAGGAGAAATTGGACCACAAATCTTGTTGTCCAGTTTGTCCTGAGTACGTTGGTACCCCATATGTGGGGGGGAACCACTGTTTGGGCACACGGCAGGGCTCAGAAGGGAAGGAGCGCCATTTGACTTTTTGAAATGCAAATTACTTCCAATCGTTAGCGGACACCATGTCGTGTTTGGAGAGCCCCTGTGTGCCTAAACATTGGAGCTCCCCCACAAATGACCCCATTTTGGAAACTAGACCCCCCAAGGAACTTATCTAGATGTGTAGTGAGCACCTTGAACCCTCAAGTGCTTCACAAAAGTTTGACGCAGAGCCGTGAAAATAAAAAAAAAAAAATTTTTCCCTCAAAAAATTATTTTTTAGTGCGCATTTTTTTATTTTCACAAGGGTACCAGGATAAATTAGACCCCAAAATTTGTTGTCCAGTTTGTCCTGAGTACGCTGATACCTCATATGTGGGTGGGGACCACTGTTTGGGTACACGTCGGGGCTCGGAAGGGAAGTAGTGACATTATGAAATGCTGACTTTGATGGAATGGTCTGCGGGCATCATGTTACATTTGCAGAACCCCTGATGTACCTAAACTGTGGAACCCCCCCACAAGTGACCCCATTTTGGAAACTAGACCCCCCAAGGAACTTATCTAGATGTGTGGTGAGCACCTTGAACCCCCAAGTGCTTCACAGAAGGTTATAACGCAGAGCCGTGAAAATAAAAAATATTTTTTTTTCCTCAAAAAAAATGATTTTTAGCTAGCAATTTTTTTTTTCACAAGGGTAGCAGGATAAATTGGACCCCAAATGTTGTTGTCCAGTTTGTCCTGAGTACGCTGATACCCCATATGTGGGGGATGACCACTGTTTGGGTACACGTCGGGGCTCGGAAGGGAAGTAGTGACATTATGAAATGCTGACTTTGATGGAATGGTCTGCGGGCATCATGTTACATTTGCAGAACCCCTGATGTACCTAAACTGTGGAACCCCCCCACAAGTGACCCCATTTTGGAAACTAGACCCCCTAAGGAACTTATCTAGATGTGTGGTGAGCACCTTGAACCCCCAAGTGCTTCACAGAAGGTTATAACGCAGAGACGTGAAAATAAAAAATATTTTTTTTTCCTCAAAAAAAATGATTTTTACCCAGCAATTTTTTTTTCACAAGGGTAGCAGGATAAATTGGACCCCAAACGTTGTTGTACAGTTTGTCCTGAGTACGCTGGTGCCCCATATATGGGGGGGAACTATTGTTTGGGCACACGTAAGGGCTCGGAATGGAAGTAGTGGCGTTTTGAAATGCAGACTTTGATGGAATGGTCTGCGGTCATTACGTTTGCAGAGCCCCTGATGTGCCTAAACAATAGAAACCCCCCACAAGTGACCCCATTTTGGAAACTAGACCTCCCAAGTAACTTATCTAGATGCCTGGTGAGCACTTTGGACCCCCAAGTGCTTCACAGAACTTTATAACGCAGAGACGTGGAAATTTAAAAAAAAAATTTTTCCACAAAAATATTTTTTTAGCCCCCAATTTTTTATTTTCCCAAGGGTACCAGGAGAAATTAGAACCCCAAAGTTGTTGTGCAATTTTTCCTGAGTACGCTGATACCCCATATGTTGGGGTAAACCACTGTTTGGGCACACGTCAGGGCTTGGAAGGGAGGAAGCACCGTTTAACTTTTTGAATGCAAAATTGGCTGGAATCAATGGTTGCACCATGTCGCGTTTGGTGACCCCCTGATGTGCCTAAACAGTGGAAACCCCTCAATTCTAACTCCAGCCCTAACCCCAACACACCCCTAACCACAGCCCTAACCCCAACACATCCCTAACCCTAATTCCAACCCTAACCATAACCCTAACCCCAACAGACCCCGAACCCTAATCCCAACCCTAACCATAACCCTAACCACAAGCCTAACCCTAACCACAAGCCTAACCCTAATTCCAACCCTAACCCTAATTCCAACCCTAACCCTAATTCCAACCCTAACCCTCTTTCCAACCCTAACCCTCTTTCCAACCCTAACCCTCTTTCCAACCCTAACCCTCATTCCAACCCTAACCCTCTTTCCAATCCTGACCCTAACCCTCTTTCCGACCCTAACCCTCTTTCCGACCCTAACCCTCTTTCCAACCCTAACCCTAACCCTCTTTTCAACCCTAACCCTCTTTTCAACCCTAACCCTAACC
Organism: Dendrobates tinctorius; assembly: GCF_039654945.1. Classification (NCBI taxonomy): domain Eukaryota; kingdom Metazoa; phylum Chordata; class Amphibia; order Anura; family Dendrobatidae; genus Dendrobates; species Dendrobates tinctorius. Next base: position 33,720,563 of record NW_027361829.1, read on the forward strand.
CTCTTTTCAACCCTAACCCTAACCCTAACCCTCTTTTCAACCCTAACCCTAACCCTAATGGAAAAATAAAAATAAAAATATTTTATTTTATTAGTTCTGCCTACCTATGGGGGTGATAATCGGGGGGTTTATTTACTTTTTCTTTCATTTTGATCACTGTGAGAGTGATCAAAATGAAAGAATGGAATCTGCAGCCGGCAGATTCGGGCGGGCGCACTGCGCATGCGCCCGCCATTTTCAAAGATGGCGGCGCCCATCATCCGGACCCGAGGGACACCGGGAGGGACGGGGGGACTCAGGAGGTACCGGGGGGGTGAGGGGGGGATCGGAGGCTGGCGGGGAGCAGAGGGAATGGGAGGGGGTCAGATGATGACAGCGGCGGCAGATCGCCGCTGTCATTCAGTTGCGGGGGGGCGATCGCCGGTGGGGGGGTGGAATCGGTGTCTCCAGCCATGTCCGATGCTACAGCAGCGTCGGACATGGCTGGATTGTAATATTTCATCAATTTTCATTGATGAAATATTACTATCGCTCTGATTGGCTGTTTCACTTTTAACAACCAATCAGAGCGATCGTAGTCACGTGGGGGCGAAGCCACGCCCCCTGTGGTGAATTACAAAGCCCCCTGTATCTGCGGGTCGGGTGACCTTTCAGTGACCTCGGTCACCCGACCTGCAGGGGGGGCTTTGAAGTCATGATGCCACATAGGCGTCACTGGTCAGATTTGAACCAGGTTTCATGACGCCTATGTGGCGTCATTGGTCGTGAAGGGGTTAAAGAGGAGGTGATGGATGACCCAGTTGTTGACCCAGATTGGCATCCATTGGGGGTAGAGGGTGCCGCTGCCAATAGCTCAGAAGAGGAGGAGGAGCATCCGCAGCGGGCATCGACATGGCAACAGCTGTTATCTGGCAGGCCCGGAGCAGTCCAAAAATGGGTTACAAAAACCAAAAGAGTTGCAGGACAGCTTTGCCAGACGGTCAAAATAGCACAGCGTGCAAGGCCTCAAAATGTCTTCCATAGTAGGAAGAGTGCAGTGTGGCACTTTTTTGAACAAAATCCTAATGATCAGGCAAAGGTTATCTGTAAGAAGTGCGCAAAGACCTTTAGCCGAGGGAAAAATCTGAGAAATTTGAATATCAGTTGCATGCTAAGACATTTAACCACCATGCACTTGCAAGCATGGACGGACTACCAAAACTCACGTACCACATGTGCTACTGCTCCCAAAGAAGGTAGTCAGCAATGCTACATTGTTTCCCCCACTGTAAGTCAACTGGTTAGCACACCACCAGCAGCAAATGTTGAGTTGTCGTCGCAAGAGCAAATCAGTCATGGAATCACACTGTTATTGCAACGAAAGACTCAATCTAGGCCATCAGAAAGAACACCAACTCCATCACCATCATCAACCCTCTCTCAGTCCGCCATGTCCACCGCTAGTTCCACCATATATAACCAAAGCAAAATTCCACATGGTCAAGTGGAAGAAAACCTCTAGACCACAAACATAGAAAACCAAAAAAGAGAAGACCATGAAGGTCAAAGGGGGATCAAGGGTAGACGTAGTTATGGTAAGGAAGAAGGATATAGATATCTATCAAAAATTGTCAGTAATACCTCAAAAATAAATATCCTTCACCTATTAATAACCATAAGTATAGATGTATAATAACATTACTCCTTGATACAATAGAGGCTCCATAGTACGGTAAATAGCATAAAGAGATTTTTTTATTAATTTTTATTAGACAAAAAGTATGAATAGTGACAACATGGAAGCAAGCAGAACACGGGACAGTGAAAATATAAATAAGGTAATCATAAATAACCAAAGCAAGGAGAAAAACATATGTCCTATGTGTACAGCCGTATGCCAACACACAGCAGATGAATGCACAAAATATTCACAACAAAGTACAGGCTTAAATGGCTGATTGTGCGTATAGAGGTCAGCAACATATAAAAAGGACAAATGTCTCCCTGTGCAAAATAAATAGGGAAGGAGGGGAAACTGTCACACACTGCCTAGCATGATGGCTGCAGCCACTCTCAATAGGGTAAAGTACTCCCCTTTTACAATATCTGACGCAGCCACAGTGAAAAACCTAGGTAAAGTGATGGCTGTGTCATAGACAATATAGCATAGGTGGCATAGGTGGCAGCAAATAGGTAGATATATTACCGTATTATATTAAATACCTTCAGCCATAGTGTAGCAGAGAGTGGGTGCAGCAGGCACGTGTGGGACACCGGGAGCCTCGATGCGCGTTTCGCCTATGGCTTCGTCGGGAGCCACCATATGCAGCTCTCAAGTCCAGCTCACCCTACCAGAGACTATGAGTAGGACAAGAAAGTACTCATCCTCTCATCCGCGTACACTGGGTTTGAACGCCCACATTGCCAAACTAATCTTGTTAGAGATGATGCCCTATCGGTTGGTTGAAAGCGCAGCTTTCCGCGAACTCATGGCCTACGCAGTACCACGCTATGACCTACCCAGTCGCCACTTCTTTTCTCGCAGAGCCATCCCAGCCCTCCACCTTCGTGTGAAGGACCGCATTGTCCATGCACTCAAGCAATCAGTGAGTGGAAAGGTGCACCTCACAACTGATGCATGGTCCAGTAGGCATGGCCAGGGCCGTTACGTGTCCATCACTGCGCACTGGGTTAATGTGGTGGATGCAGGGTCCACAGGGGACAGCTGTGATGGCACAGTGCTGCCTAGCCCATGGTATAGGAAACTGTTGGCTGTAGGCGTTCGACCCTCCTCCTCCAGAAGCAAAAGCTCGTCCACAGAGCGCAGTCGCATGAGCACTGCATCCGCAGCTGACAGTGGTGCACACGATGTGTCCCACTATCGATGAGCTAGTGGAAAGCGTCAGCAGATGTATTGCCAACTGTTCAGCAATAAAGGTTCGAATACAGCTTTAAAGAAGGCTACTACTTGGATATGACACAAATTTATTATACAATGATTAATTTAAATGATAAACCACCAAATTAATGGAATGGCAGATATAATATTACCCTGTCTTGTTAATTAATTTCATGGGAATCATACAATTATTATGAATTATAGTACATAGAGAAATAAGCATCCATACATTACCAAGTAGTATTGCAACATCACTTCTCCACTGGAGGGACCACAGTGTCAATGAGAAGGAAAAACTCTGGTCTTTTCATCACAGAAACTGTGCACCCACGATACCTTCTGGAAATGTCCCTACCTCGCTGAACCGGGTCCACCTTTTTATACACAACACTCCCACATTACAACTGTGCAGTATGTTTAGTCTGCATCAGAATCTTGAATCTGCACAAGACTTCAAGGTCTGTTTGTTATAGACTACTACAATCTTAGTGCGTTTGCACCAACCAGAGATTCGTTTGCCATTATGTCTCTTAACAATAGCACAATGCATCAGGGTTGTTTTGCTACTGATTATAACCCAGGCTCTGTTTGACTGTGGTCAACTTGTCAAAGTTGTCTATCACTGTTCAAAGTTCAACACATGTTGCTTATTACAAAGTTAACTCTTCATGCTCATAGCATAACGCTCTAAGATGGTAGCATATGGGCAGCATGACTTCCATAATCACCTATTCTGAAAACTGGATACCTATCGTAACCCAGGCACACACGCATACATATCAGATGTATGTATATCACAATCGGTCCTCGATTATTGATGTCATGCATGACCATATGTTACATGAGACCATAACATTTTGGTCTCTCTTGTCTTCGAGAATCATACTATTATTGAGCACAAGACTTCCTTGTTCAAGCAGCATAAATATTCATTATCTATACAGTTGTTATTCCTATTGTCCTAGCACATGTGTAAATTAGTTGGAAAGCTCCTTCCCATCAACCACCCCCCAAGTGATAGTATTCAGTATCTATCACTGTTTGTCAACAGGGATCACTTGTGTGCAAATCAGGATAATGAATCTTTGAAACACAGAGCTTCAAAGACCACAGAACAATTCCTTGTCTTACGGTATTGACACACTTTGTGTCTCAGTATCAAAGTTCAGCATTAATGATATTACACCATAGTATATTGCAATATAGTTTTTGGATTCAAACAACCATATTTCATATTTGCAATACTTTCCACCCTTGGTCTAATGACCACACTATATCAAAGCATATATACAATATATTACAATATGTAGGCTATAAGATATCCATATTTTTATTAGCACCACAGCAGGCTGTGTTGCAGATGATGTGTTTGGGCAACAGACACACAGCGGAGGTACTGGTCGACTACTTTCAGCGAGAAACTGAGTCGTGGCTGGACAGTCTACATCTTGAGGCAGGAAAGGTAGTTAGTGATAACGGCTGGAATTTTGTGGCAGCCATAGCCCTGTCAAAACTCAGACACATACCTTGCTTGGCTCACACCTTGAACCTGGTGGTGCAGTGCTTCCTCACTAATTATCCAGAGTTAACAGGCCTGCTCCATAAGGTTCGAAGACTGTGCGCGCACATCCGCCGGTCGCCAGTACACTCCAGTCGTATGCAGAAGCTGCAGCGATTGCTCCACCTTCCCAAGCACCGCCTAATTATCGACGTTGCAACAAGGTGGAACTCCACCCTGCACATGCTTGAGCGGCTGTGCGAAAAGAGGCAGGCCGTAATGCATTTGTGGGAGGATACACGGGCAGGCACTTTGAGGGCAGACATGGTGTTGACAAGTGTGCAGTGGTCGAAGCTGAAAGACCTCTGTAAAGTCCTTCAATGTTTTGAGGAATGCACATGGCTGGTAAGCGCAGACGACGCCATCATAAGCATGAGCATCCCACTTATGCGTCTGCTCATGCAAACTTTGACCCACATCAAGGAGCAGGCGTCTGCAGCCAAGGATGATGAGGAGGAGGAGGGAAGCCTTGATGACAGTCAGCCATTGTCTGTTCAGGGAACTCTCGTGGACGAGGTGGAGGAAGAGGAGGAGGAGGATGATGATGGGGATGATTATTTAGGGGAGGAGGATGCTTCTCGTGGGGCAAGAGAAAATGTTGGCGTGGCAAGGTCTGGTACAGGGTTTGTGCGTGACTGGAGGGATGTGGATTTGCCTGAAAGTGCTCCTCCACCCAGCACTCGCAGTGCATCATTGACACCTGGAACATTGGCCCACATGTCAGATTATGCCTTGCAGATCCTAAAAAGGGACCCTCGCATTGCCAAAATGATGAACGATGATGACTACTAGTTGGCCAGCATCCTGGATCCACGCTATAAAGGCAAATTCCAAAACATCATGCCACAGGAGAACCTTGACCTAATATTGGCTAACAAACAAGCAACTCTGGTAAACTGGTTGGTTGAGGCATTCCCAGCACACAGCAGCGGTGATGGTTGTCACACGAGCCATAGGGGCCGGGGGCAACTTGGAAGAGGTGTTGGTGGTGCACACATCAGAAGTGGCGTTGGAGACATGGGTTTCATGACCATGTTGTGGACTGATTTTTCAAGTTCCGCTCACACGACTGGTAATACTGCATCAATTGAAAGTGACAGGAGACAGCACTTGTCAACTATGGTTACAAACTACATTTCCTCCCATATCGATGTTCTCCCTCACAGGTCATTCCCATTTGACTATTGGGCAGCTAAACTGGACACCTGGCCTGAATTGGCACAATATGCCTTACAGGAGCTCGCTTGCCCAGCTGCAAGTGTGCTGTCGGAAAGAGTCTTCAGTGCTGCTGGATCAATCCTGACAGAAAAAAGGACCCGTCTGTCGACCCAAAATGTGGATGATCTAACCTTCATTAAAATGAACCATGCATGGGTTTCCAAGGATTTTGTCCCACCTTCCCCTGATGACACATAGGGTGACAGAAAAATGGCTTGCTTTTGTCCGCCTCTTCCTGGGACTTGACCAATTTCGCCTTTAGCAGCAGGTGAATGTCCCACATCAACATATGCCATTTTGTAAACCTCCCTAACTGGGCTGCCTCCTCCCCCCATGGCCCGGGTCACCACCTCGCATGCAACCGTGCGAGTGCCGTTGCCCTGGACAGGTGGGTGGGCCGACACTTGGGTGCGGGCACTGGCACAGGGTCTCTCATAGTGCAATCAAGTGTCTCTGACAGTGGGGGTACACACCCGCCGTCAGACACACCGCCGTCCTATGAGGGGCCCAGTGCCAGTACCGACGCCCACGAGTGGGCCCTCCTTGCTTGGGCAGGGCCCCAGCATTTGCAATGTTTACCTCTCCCTGCTCCTCCGCTGTGTAGTCTGGGCTGTCAAATCCTTCACTGGGACTGCCACTACAAATTTGGTGAACTGATAGAAGATGATGGTTAAGACGTAGCTATGCCCTGTCCCGCTGGCCGGGATCTAGCTTCAGATGATCAATGGCTTCCATTTCTTATGGACGTCGACTCACAATGAGATGCAGTGGTGGTTTCTCATCAGCTTTCACAGTTTTCCTACTCACAGACGTGTGACATTCCAGCGCATGTTTTTAAATGTGCCCTCTCATGCCAATCCAAATGAATTGCCTATGGCCTGTGTCTTCTGTCTTTTGCACTCCAAAGTTTCGTGACAGAGCATGATAGACAGTGAGCACCATGTTTACATCTCTCCCTGTGATCAAAATTATTTGGATATGAGTAATGGCGATGGGATCAATGGTACTGCGATACAGCAACACTTTCTTCACAAAGAAAGGTTTTCGCTGTCTCCACACACTAATTAATTGAGGGTCTGCATCGCCTCTGAGAATTGTGACGGAAGTTTATCCCGTGAATAGGAATTCCTAGATTTCTGCAATCACTAGAATTTATGTCAGTAATTGTATGCATCTCATTTCCTATTGCGGAGAGTCTGGACTGTCTTACTGAGACAGAAATATATATGAAGATTTAAAAATACCACCAAAAGTGTATACTGGTGTACGCTTCAAATACATTTCCTTTTTTCTACTTTTTAGATTTTTGTCTAATCCATACTGAGAACATGGAGATTTTAAATATTTAAACTATGCTATATATACCTGCTATCCAGTGATAATGTACCCTTTCTCAACTTTGTACAAGCTGGTCAAATCCATACTGGGCCTGAGACCGTCTGAGCCTGCCTCCTGATCTATAGACATAGGTTTTTAATGTGTAAACTATGCTATACATACCTGTAATCCGGTGATACGTTACCCTTTCTCACCTTTGTCCAATCACGTCTAATCCATACTGGGCCTGAGACCGTCTGTGCTTGCCTCATGATATATAGACCTACGTTTTTAATGTGTAAACTATGCTATACATACCTGTTATCCAGTGATACGGTACCCTTTCTCACCTTTGTCCAATCACGTCTAAACCATACTGGGCCTGAGACCGTCTGAGCCTGCCTCCTGATATATACAGTCATGGCCAAAAGTTTTGAGAATGACGCAAATATTATATTTTCACATGATCTGCTGGCCTCTGGTTTTTATGTGTGTTTGTCAGATGTTTTTATCACATACAGAAATATAATTGCTATCATATTATGTGTAGCAAAAGGTTATATTGACAGTTAGAATGAGTTAATGCAGCAAGTCAATATTTGCAGTGTTGACCCTTCTTCTTCAGGACCTCAGCAATTCTCCCTGGCATGATCTCAATCAACTTCTGGATCAAATCCTGACTGATAGCAGTCCATTCTTGCAAAATCAATGCTTTTATTTTGTCTGAATTTAAAGGTTTTTGTTTGTCCACCCGTCTCTTGATGATTGACCACAAGTTCTCAATGGGATTAAGATCTGGGGAGTTTCCAGGCCATGGTCCCAAAATCTCTGTTTTGTTCCCTGAGCCATTTAGTTATCACCTTTGCTTTATGGCAAGGTGCTCCATCATGTTGAAAACGGCATTGTTGATCGCCAAACTGCTCTTGGACGGTTGGGAGAAGTTGCTCTTGGAGGACATTCTGGTACCATTCTTTATTTATGGCTGTGTTTTTAGGCAAGACTGAGAGAAAGCCCATTCCCTTGGCAGAGAAGCAACCCCACACATGAATGGTTTTAGGATGCTTGACAGTTGGCATGAGACAAGACTGGTGGTAGCGCTCACCTGGTCTTCTCCGAATAAGCCGTTTTCCAGATGTCCCAAACAATCGAAAAGGGGATTCATCAGAGAAAATGACTTTACCCCAGTCCTCAGCAGTCCACTCCCTGTACCTCTTGCAGAATATCAGTCTGTCCATGATGTTTTTCCTGGAGAGAAGTGGCTTCTTGGCTGCCCTCCTTGAGACCAGGCCTTGCTCCAAGAGTCTCCGCTCACAGTGCGTGCAGATGCACTCACACCTGCCTGCTGCCATTCCTGAGCAAGCTCTGCACTGCTGATAGCCCGATCCCGCAGCTGAAACACTTTTAAGAGACGGTCCTGGCGCTTGCTGGTCTTTCTTGGGCGCCCTGGAGCCTTTTTGACAACAAGGGAACCTCTCTCCTTGAAGTTCTTGATGATGCGATAGATTGTTGACTGAGGTGCAATCTTTCTAGGTGCGATACTCTTCCCTGTTAGGCCATTTTTGTGCAGTGCAATGATGACTGCACGTGTTTCTTTAGAGATAACCATGGTTAACAGAAAAGAAACAATGATGCCAAGCACCAGCCTCCTTTTAAAGTGTCCAGTGGTGTCATTCTTACTTAATCATGACAGATTGATCTCCAGCCCTGTCCTCATCAACACCCACACCTGTGTTAATGGAGCAATCACTGAAACGATGTTAGCTGGTCCTTTTAAGGCAGGGCTGCAATGATGTTGAAATGTGTTTTGGGGGATAAAGTTCATTTTCTAGGCAAATATTGACTTTGCAAGTAATTGCTGTTAAGCTGGTCACTCTTTATAACATTCTGGAGTATATGCAAATTGCCATTAGAAAAAATGAAGCAGTAGACTTTGTAAAAATTAATATTTGTGTCATTCTCAAAACTTTTGGCCATGACTGTAGACATAGGTTTTTAATGTGTAAACTATGCTACATATATACGTGTTACCCGGTGAAACTGTACCCTTTATCAACTTTCTAGAATCTTGTCGAATCCATACTGGGCCTGAGAACAGCTGCCGAGCTGTTAAGCAAGCTACAGCAACTGTGGTTTGGACACGTCATTTTTTGCATTTTTTCAGGAATTCCGGTTAGGCCTAATTCAGGAATTGCGGTTGAAGTGCACTTACTGGGAAATCATCGTTCGCGGGGAATAATTGGAATCACAGATCCCCATCACTAACGGTGTTCTGCTGGTTATCTGCACCTGTAAGCGACAAAAGCTGGCCCTTTCAGTGTAGCGCGCATGCAGCCCCGGACATGAAACGCCATGATAGATCATGATAGTGCCAGAGCCTCGCGTATCCCTCTAGTAAGCTTGACGCGTACCGCGGGGGCATGCCGGAGTCTCGTTCGTTAACGGAATAAAGCTGACAAATTGCTAGCACAACTACAAATGGACATACCACAACACACAATCGACAAAGCTTTCAATATGTGCATCTTTTCTTGAGGTGGCATGGATGTGGTTTCCCGGGTGGAGTCCAATTAAGCCGCAGGCTCCACTCCTGGTGGTGCCCTTTTGGACATTCCTTTAAGGTTCAGCTTTGCAATCATACTGCCCCTGGAAAGCAAACACTTTGCCTTCATGGATGCTGTTTGGAGGTTCGTTGGAATAACGCCGCCCGATCGCCAGTTGGCATAATTTATTGGTGGGAAGTCCAACGGTATATGATTGTGTTCGATTTCAGAATTTTTTTTTTTTTGGTTGGTATTTTACATTTTTATTCCAGCCTTTCTTGACTTCATAAGGGAATGACAAGCCTATATCTGTGTCTCCTCCACCTCCTCCTTTTACTCCTCCACCTCTTTTCTAAATGTAGTTGCCCTTTTCCATATGTAATTTTTGTCTTCTGAGCATTTTCTCTGCTTTGGGACACCTTTTAAGGTGTTTTGTAATTGTTTTCTATGTGTTTGTATGTGTTTGTGTTTGCCTGCCATTGTTTTCAATGGGGTTCGACGAACATTCGACGAACTTGCCTCCTGTGTGACGAACCAAAACACTAGCGTGGTGGCTCAACACTACTCCTGATATATAGACGTACATTGTTAATGTTTAAACTATGCTATATATACCTGCTATCTGATGATACTGTACACTTTGTCTACTTTTTATATTCTTGTCTAATCCATACTGAGCCTGGGAGTGTCTCTGTGTGACTGATGGAATATATATGGAGATTGACAAATATCCTTTGACTGAATAGAGCTGTACGTTTCTGATACAGTGCCATATATCTGATGTTATTTTGTCTATTTTGTGCAAAATTTGAAGTTTGGTGGAAGAGGCCGCGGACGTGGGTGCTGGGGGGCCAGCTGGTGATGATGGTGGTGGTGCATCTGCTGGTAGTGGCAAAAGCACGATAGCAGCTAAGGCAGGAGGTGTTGAGCCTGTGTCATGGTCTGGCTCCGGAAAGCCTGGAATGATACCTTTTCTGGGAGTAGGTTAACCGCTTTTAAAGGCAGAGCATGAGGAACTGCTTTTGGCTTACATTGCCGAAACAGACTCCATCAAATATGCCCGCCTCTTCTGAAGTTTCAAAAAATGCAAGCACTGAGTGGTCAAGTGCTGGCCCCTGGTCAGGAAGAACCCCTTTCCTTGTGTCCTGCACCCCCACCCAAACTGAATGAGGCAGCAGGCCACACTTCACATTAGTCCATGTAGCTCTTTCTATCATACCATGCCTGGGTTATCAAGTCAAATCATGAATTCCCCAGTCCAAGATGAATCTGACATGGAGTGTGGGTGGCCAGCCAGGGCAGTGGGGTTAATCGGTACCAGGCCGGAGTCTCACAGGGATGTGTCACGGTGGTGGTGACCTGTTCCGTGGCCCTGGGCGTCCATGCAAAGGGGTGATTTACGTTTATAGGTGAATGATACATGACGCCACATCTGGTTTCTGAGTAGATTGACCAGCGCTGCAGTGTCGCTTCTGTGGGACAGATGTTGTGGTGCAGCTAAGATGTAGAAGACCTGCATAGATAGGGCCGTAGTCGCAGGGCAGATGAAAGAGTTGGGAGATGGTGTGCAGTGCAGGACGTAGCTGAGCTGTGCGCCAGGCGCAGGAGAAAGATGACAGACACAGTCGTGCAGTTCCTTTACCTGTACTTGGTAGGTGCTGTCCAGGACCCAGAGTACAGATGGAGAAGGAGTTGGTCAGCCTAGAAGCCAATTTGGATTTCTCTCTCTGCAGATAGGTAGTGTGGCCTCCGTTCTAGCGCTTATCTGAGGTACTCGCAGTGCTGAGCTCAATGAAGTTCCCCCTGTTGACTCTCTTTTGGAACTTTCTCGTATGGCTGGCAGCCGTAGTCTCTTCCTTCTGGCTCACACACATCAATGCTGGGGCCACCGAGCCTCAGTTGGGTACAGAGCATTTACAGCTGCTACTTCCTCCGGATTCTGCTGCAGGAACGTAAGTGTCCCTACAAACTCAGAGATCGGAATCCAGACCATGCGCTGCAGCTAGGAGTGAGCCTTAACTCTGCTCCTCCTCCAGCTCCCCTTCTCACATCCACACACTTCCCCTTCCCTGCACAGAATGGCTTAACTTACTTCCTCCCGACCACAGAGAGCAGCTCCCTCAGCAGTCATGTTCAGAGGTCTCCCTGCTGGTGTGGAGTGGGAAATGTGTTGTGTGTTGGTTTAACTGCTAGAGAGATCCTTCGTTGCTCCCAAGCATGACATCACACTCCCTAGGAGGAAGGTAATGCCACTGTGGCGACCGTACTCCTGGGGACGCCACAAGTGCACTGATGCCCAGCCACTGCTAAATGATTCTGCTGGTACATTGACCCAGACCACTTCATTCTCCTCACACTCTACACAGCCAGATTCTGACCCAGAGGAAACTCAGGTTCTCCTTCCCGCATACTATACCACCTTACACGTTGACAAAGAGGAAGGTGCAGATGAAAGTGCAGGTTCCTTGAGCTGGTGGGGGGGCATACTCATGGGCGACGGCACTGGCACAGGGCCCCTCATAGTACGCAACAGTGTCTCTGCCGGTGGGAGGCCCACCCCCACCCGCCGTCAGACACACGCCGTACTATTAGAGGGGCCCTGTGCCAGTGCCGTCACCAATGAGTGGGCCCCCCCTGGTTGCTCAGGATCACAGCACTTGCAAAGTTGAAATACTTACCTCTCCCTGCTCCACCGCCATGATGTCTTCCGCGTTTCCTGACAGTGATAGTCTGATCAGAGAGCGCAATGACATCACGTCTGTACGCCCTCTGCCTAAACAGCAAAGTGCAGTGAGATGGACAATGGGGACGACGAGGAGTCCAGACTAGTACAGGGATTCCATAGTGAGGAGACTTATTTAATTGTTTTCAATGTTGGGACAGCAATTTTTGGGGAGCACTATACTCTGGAGAATGATATATGGGGCCCACCATACACTGGAGCATTCCAAAGGTGGACATCAGACACTGGAGCAGCATTTACAGGGCACATTATACACTAGAGCATTAGAAATGGGACCCATTATGTATGGAGCTTTATTTGGGCCCATAAAACAGTGGAGCTTCATCCATGGGGACCAACATATACCGTAGCATTATGTGGAGCTCATCATATACTGTTTCAAACATTATATGGGACCAATGATTCTGTATGGAGAAATATATGGGCCTCATTACTCTGTATAGCGCACTATGCGGTGGTCATAATACTGTATGGAGTAATATACTGTCTGTTTTTGGAGCTATAAAAAATGGATATCAGTCATGGATGTAAAAAGTGAAGTATTTTTCATTGTGCTATTTCTCTGCAGTATCGGAGCATCATGAGTTGTGGTATGTGTTAAAGGGGCGCTCTTTGGCTCAGGGCACATGAAAACCTGGAGCCAGTCCTACCCCCCCACAAATTTAGCCAAATAACCCCCCATTTTTCAGTGCGTAACTAGTATTATGAAGTAAATTAAGGTTGAAAAGATTCAGTAATCAGAATTGATGTGTTTGGCATTCAAAAGGGCACTGTAGGTGTGTTTCCTGTCCTCCACTCCACTCCCTGCCGACTTTGCTTCCCCATTGACTTGCATTGGGTTTCGTGTTTCAGTCGGCCTTCGACTTTTCACGATAATCGGCCGATTTCGTTCGACCCGACTTTTGCGGCAACGTGAATCCTGTCAGAACCCTTACTTCTTACAACAGTGTCCTTGATTCCATGGAATTGCTGAACTCCTGGGTAATAAGCTGTCTTCTGCCAGTTAAATAAAGACTGATAATAAATACCGACATAAAAACTGAGCTAAATACAAAAAAGATAGGGGAGACACACTCCACAAATAGATATGTTAAACCAACTGAAAACACCCAGAGTGCTACTCAGGTCTCATGACGAAAAATATTTTATTGATGTAAAAAAGAGTAAACATTTTTACTAAAAACAGAATACTCCAATGGAGTGGTACCAAAGCACATATGGATAGAAGTCATAATAGATTTATCAAAAGGTCACGTGCAAGATGCGTATATACAAAAATATATAAACTGGTAAATAGAACCCTTACCAAAAAATACCCTAAGTCATACATGCAAAATGCTGAGACTACCTCTTAAATAGAGGGAAACGATAGTGTATTTACATCAAAATGATGTGCCAGTAAAAGAGGAGGTGAGGTGCATGTGCTCTGGTCTGCCAGCCCCAATGCATGTTTCACCCACACGTCCCCTGACGAAGCATGTCGGTGAAGCGTGCGTAAGGGCTGGTGGACCGGAGCACATGCACTTTACCTCCTCTTTTACTGGCACATCATTTTGATGTAAGTATACTAGGGTACACTATGGTGCTTTCCACAAGAGAATCATCAGCCTCTCCCATGAAAATCAGACGTTTCAGATAAATTTGCTTTACTGCAAACAGGCACAAAAAACGTAGACTTTTTTTCTAGGATGAATTTTAATTTTTTACCTTATTTTATATTTCATTCTTTCATCTTTATGTGTATGACCTCAGTCGCATGCAGCCAATGGGGGCAGGCTGCAAGATCACTATGGGGCCCATGTACAGGGGGAGCCTGGAGCCGAATGGCCCCATCCCCTGCTTATACCGTATATATGCACAGAACGAGTTAGGATGATTTATAAGGAGCAGAATTACAAGCTGAGCCCACTCCATACAGTGGGTGTCGGCTGTTTTACACAGCTGACAGCGAGCCGTAACTGCTTTAATACAAGCTATCTCTGATTGCAGCAGTTTAACCCCTTAGAATTCACTGTGACTAGCAACCATGGAATCTAAAAAGTTAGACAAGGAGGCCTCTGCGATCTCCATCGGGTTGCTTAATAGCATCTGGGACCAATGGGATGTCGCAATTCAGGGATTTCTATGTACGTCCCTATATGACCTGATTATTTTCCTGAGGGTTAATCAGGTGGACTAACATGATCTGTGTCGTCACATCATTCCTATCTCTGCATAACATACCATAAGTATCCACCTTCATACATGCCATTTTCTGAAAATCTCATTTATCTGTTTTCTTTTCTAAAAATGTTTCTTTTGAATTATGATAAAGCATATTAATGGGAAATTTCTATTAAATTAAGTGACTGGCTGCAGTGGTCACCCAATGGCCTCTGCTGGAAGAGGACGACACTGGCAGCAGTACCGAAGAGCAGGAAGGTCTGGTACTTGACTTTGTGTTTTGTTTTCTTTCAGGACCACCATGAGAAACATGTTCTGCAGTGGCTGAGGTTTAGGGAATAATGCACACACTGATATAACTGATTATCATTCCTAGGTGTGTAATATTCTTACAATGTATACATTTGTTTCCCAGGACTGTATGTGTGTGTATATAGAGGACATACTGTATAACAGACTGGACAGTCAGCCATTATGACAGCGTGTGGTTCCTCTTACATGTGATGTCACAATGACACAGAATGTTGTGAGGTTATACAATCTCTGTGCTCGATGACCTCAGCGCCATTTTCAGAGTTGATGCATTTGCGTAGACTCCACTTTGGTCTTGGAAGCGCGCGCTAGATTGTTTGTACGTCTCGTATTTACTTCCACGGATTCTTATTGTTATTTTGGCACAATATCATCTCTGCCATCAGAGAACGTAGTTCTGAACATTTCACCATCTCAGCTCCGAGAAACTGAGCCATGGTGTCCCGGGAGCTGCATCAGCTCAATGCTGACAACGAGACATGGCTGAGCCGACCTGAAAATCAGGGTAAGTGAGAGAATATTCCGCCTTATAGGAGCTTTTCTGAGAGTTTTCTTTGGGCTAAGATGTTTCATGACACACAGTGCATCCTCCACCTTCCATTCATATTCCTTGGGGGTCGGTCAGGGAAAGTTGTAGAGTGAGGCCCTGGGTAAAAGTTAAACGTTGAGTCCCAAATGCTAACATATTTGCACACTGCTTTGTAATGTCTGCAGAGAAGGAATACTGAGCAGGTTTATGTAGGCCTTCTCTCTTTAAATCCCAAAGCAACAGCGTTTTTTTTTTTAATTTAGCATAATTATAGTAATCTTTTACTTTATAGGTCAGGCCATAATCCTCCACCATCGCCTAAGGGAGCAGAGAAGGCTCATTACCAATGATGGCCATCATACAGACCCCACTGAAGTCACCGCAAGAGGGAGAAGGGCCAGAGCTCCTCTGTGGCAGAGAGCACACCATACCAGGGAAAGGAGCCGCTCGCCACTGAGACTGGCCCCTGCAGAGCCCTCCATACCCAGGGAGGTCCCAGCTCCAAGCCCATCTGCTCTACAGCCACACCAAGCAAACCATCGGTTTAACCGCATCATTCAGCTGCAGGGAATGGGAGTATATCCACCTCCTCCACATATGCGGCCACCATCGCCACCTGCCCAATATAACCTGCTCAAAATTCTGCAGCAAAGGCAAGCTCTGTGCACTAAGAGCTTCCCAACAAGAAGGATAACATCTCAGGAAGAGGCAGAATCCTGTGCCATCTGCATAATGGACTATGAGATTGGAGAGGAAGTCGTAGTTCTTCCATGCAAACATTGCTACCATCACAGTTGCATCTCCACATGGCTCCGCTCCAACCCTCGCTGCCCCCTATGCCGTAGTCACTGCTTCCTTTGAAGCCTCAGAAGAACACTGTAAAGACCATTAGTCCATTTAGCAGCTATCTAATGGTAACAGTTTTCATACTGCTGCAGCTTTGGATTCCATTGCCTCATTAAATAAATATCATGTACCATCTTTATGACTGTCTGTTACTTTTTACTGAATAGAATTAGGTTACACAGCTGAATGTTGGGTACGGTGCTGGTCAGAGCGAGCTCCAAGTTTTCGTAAGCCCTGGCCGAAAGAGTCTCAGTGGGCCCCTTTAACACATACCACAATACATGATGCACAGATACGGCAGAGAAATATAGGTATAGTACAATGCCAAATATTTATCTTACTTTTTACATTACATGAGTGAGATCTATTGGAAATTCTAAAATAGATCAGAAACCAGACAGCATAGTTCTCCATACAGTATTATGGGCACCACACAGTGCTCCATACAGAATAATGAGCCCCATATATTGCACCATACGGTATAATGAGCCCCATATATTGCTCCATACAGTATTATGGGCACCACATAGTGCTCCATACAGAATAGTGAGCCTCATATATTGCACCATATGGTATAATGATCCCCATATATTGCTCCATACTGTCATGATCCAGGTTGGATTATGACAGATAAATGCACTAGTAACCTTTTTTTTCCATCAAGCCTTTGGCTTTAAGTTAGTTTTGCCCCCGGTGGCCATTAGGGTCATTGCACTGTGGTAATTTCAGTTCTAGTTTTGCCCCCGGTGGTCGGTAGAGTCATTGCACTCTGGTTTCTTTAGTTTAGTGCACGTGATTATCACTAACAGGTGTGATTGCTCTGGTTTAACTATATAGGTGTGTCTTGTTCTCTCACTCACTGTTGGTGATATTGCTGATTTCCAACCAAGTCTGGTGGATGAAGGAACTACAGAGAGAAGTTCCTTGCAGCTCAGGCAGAGCTCTGGTGTAGTAGCTTCAGGTGGAAGCTGAATTCTGGTGGTGGACTCTGTTGCTGGAGCAAGAGCAACAGAGCAAAGCTAAGTGGTGTTACCCCTGTTTTGTAACTTTCCTTTTGTGTGTTTCAGTGCAGTGGTGGGATTCGTTTCTGCACCGTCCATTTCACTAGAAAGGGCTAGGTGCAGGGCGAGCTAGGGTTTTTATGTTCCTGATTGGCGCCCGGTGCGGAACCGGCCTAGGTATCATTAGGAGTGTAGAGACAATGACTCAGGGGAGTGCAGGAGGTCTCCACGACCCCGTTCCCTATCGCAGGGCCCTCCATTGTATCAGTTTCCCTGGTGTTTCCCTTTATAATTTAAATTCGCCCTGCTGGAGGCAATGTATCCAGTTATACGTCTAATACTGAAATTCGCCTGCTGGAGGCGGTGTATCCGGCTGCTTGTTAAATTATTTAAATTCGCCCTACTGGAGGCGGTGTATCCAGGGTCACGTGTGCCATAGAAATTCGCCCTGCTGGAGGCGGTGTGTCCAGTCACACGTTGACCATCACACATACAGTATTATGGGCACCACATAGTGCTCCATACAGAATAGTGAGCCTCATATATTGCTCCATACGGTATAATGAGCCCCATATGTTGCTCCATACAGTACAATGGACCCCATATATTGCTCTATACAGATTAATGAGCCCCATATATTTCTCCATACAGTATTATGGGCAGTACATAGTGCTCCATACTGAATAATGAGCCCGATGTATTGCTCCATACAGTAATATGGGCACCACATAGTGCTCCATACAGAATAATGAACACCACATATTGCTCCATAGAGAATAATGAGCCCCATATAATGCTCCATACAGTATAATGAGCCCCATATAATGCTCCATACAGTATATAATAGGCCACATATATTGCTTAAAACAGTATAATTGGCTCAATATAATGTCCCATAAAGAATAATGAGCCCCATATATTGCTCCATACAGTATAATGAGCCCCATATAATGCTCCATACAGTATAATAAGCTTGATATAATGTTCCATTCAGTATATGATGGGCCCCATATAATGCTCCATATATAATGGGTCCCATATATGATGTTCTAGTGTATGATGGGCCCCATATAATGTTCCATATATAATGGGTTCCATATGATGGTGCCCATATAATGATGCCCATATAATGCTCCAAAACAAATTGCTGAGAATATGTTCTATCTTTGGTCACTTATTTAAACTGCTTCAGACTTTAATAGCAGTGAAGAGGCTAAAAGAAGTGAATGGTGCAATCTTCAGGTGGAGTCAATATCTTATGTATAAAAGTAAAGAAAGCGGAAATCAACAGCAAAGCCACCACAGAAACGACCAGAAAGATGGCAAAGAAGGCACTTCAGATAAACCGCCAATGTTTTCCTGAAACGGCATCTGCTTCAAAAATGATGCAGACATGTTGGCATCTACAATACACTTTGTACACATACCCTAAGAAAAGTACAGTACATAGATAAATAGAATAAGATAGTAACAGCTGCACTGTGGACTGGAGCACCTTGGGCCCACCAGAAAAAATCATTCTTGGGGTCCACTATGTAGCTACATAGAAATAAATACAAGACCACCAATTGTGCAATATAACACGCTAATATCAGGGCACAATATAAGGTAGTACACGTCTTAATGATGTAGCAGGGGTTGGTGCTGACATTTTGGTTCAAACTCAATGATAAATGTTCCCTGATGTTTATTAACCACTAGGCCTATGTGTTATAGCATCAGTGTAGTGGAGGGGATTTTATTACATCTCATCTATACTCTGAGAAAATCCATGGCGGAAATTGACAGATGTAGATTTAACATATTCACCACCGATTTCATCCTTTGCAATACAAAGAATCAGGTCAGTGGTAAAGATGCGACATTACATATTAGAATAAACATAAGAAAAATGGAGTGCTGACTTCAATAATATATGAAAGATAACATTTTTATTAATAAATTGTAACAATATACAACATAGTACAAACAACAAGGAAAGATTCCACGCAAGTAATCATAGGAGATTTGACAAGAAAAGGTTAGTGCCAAAGGCCTGGAATTATATATATACTAGCCCAGTCACTCATATAATATAACCAGGGTGCAAGCAGTAACCCAGGTAGGGCGAGCATAAAGTGCATAATGCATAGTGCAGAGGGATTAAACAGGCCAATTAAGGACACTTACCCATTTAACTAGAGAGACAGTGCTCACAAATCCCCTAAGAGGACCCTGGACGCGCGTTTCACGATATGCTTTATCAGCAGGGACATTACATATTACTATACGCAGCAATATCTGCACAGTGTCTTTGTGGATATTTCCACTGATAATTTGCTGCTTGATTTCTGCAGCAAATACATTATGTGAATGCCCCCTCTTCTAGTGGTGGGGGTCTTAGATCACTTATGTATGACATTGTAGTAATATCGAAAGAGCTTTCCCTCACATCCCCCATACACTTTTTACAGAAATTTCTCTGCCACCTATAAGGCCATAAGGGCTTCATTTTGTTAGTAGTAGGGAAAGAAAAGTTTTAGTCAGGGGTGATAAAGGGGGAGAGGGGTTTAATCAGGGGTGATACAGGGGGAGGGAACACAGTAGGGGTAATACATGGGGAGAGGGGCTCAGTGAGTGTGATACAGAGGGAGGATAAACAGTCAGTCAGGGTGATACAGAGGGAGGTGCACTGTCAGGGGTGATACAGAGGGAGGAGACACAGTCACTCAGGGGTGTGACTCGCCCCCAGAGGCAGTGGAGTACTTGGTGCCGGGCCCATAGACTACAATGGGAGATGTCACAGTGGCA
This sequence comes from Dendrobates tinctorius, assembly GCF_039654945.1. Lineage (NCBI taxonomy): Eukaryota > Metazoa > Chordata > Amphibia > Anura > Dendrobatidae > Dendrobates > Dendrobates tinctorius. The sequence continues at coordinate 33,740,458 of NW_027361829.1, forward strand.
GTGACCTGGTCCGTGGCCTCAGGCGGTCAATGTAAAAGGGGTAGAGTGATGGGGATAAAGTTGTTGAGATGATTCGTGAGGCCAGCTGTGGTTTCTGGTCAGTTTGACCAGTGCTGCAGGGTTGCTTCTCTGGGACAGATGGTGTGGTGCAGCAATGATGTTGAAGCTCCCCACAGGTGGAGCTGTAGTCCCAGGACAGTGTAGATGAGGTTGGTAAGTGGGGAGATGGTGTAAAGACGTAGATGTAGCAGAGCCGGGTGCAAGGCGCAAGAATAAGTGGAGGACACAAGGGCATGTAGTTCCAAAGCTTTACTCAGTCTGTTGCGCATACAGGTCTTGATGTTACTTAGAACTCTACTTGTACAGCAGACAGCTGTAGCCTGCTTCGGGGACTCCTTGCTATCAAGTCCCGGCTCACTCACGTTGCTGTTGTGCCCCCAAGTCTTAGATGGGAATAAAGTGGTGACGACTTTTATACCTCCGGTTTCTGCTGTAGGAACATCAGTATCCATACAACCTCGGGGACCGGACCCCGGCCATGCGCTTCAAACTTGAGGAAGGGCTCTGCTCTGACCCTAGTCCTTAGTTCTCTTCTTCTCCTTACGTTCCGTACTAAACTATCTTCCTTCTGAAGAATCAGGCTTTCTATGGCTCTTTCCTGTGCCAGCAGCTCCAGGTCACAGGAGTCTGCTGCAGCACTTCCTTCACTCCATCCCTCTCAGAGAAACTTCTCTCACAGACTGACCTAGTCCTAACATTCTCCCACTCTCATGTGCAGTCTAAGCTCCACCCACCCCCCAGCACTCTTCGTGTTCCAAGCAGGGAGCCACCAAAGGTGCTTTGCTACACTACTATGTTGTGTGGGATGCAGGTGTTGGAGTGTGGTCAGGTGTCTCCACCTTTCCTGGATAGTGGGGTACCACACCTCAGGAGGAGGTGCAGTACTTCTGTGGCGTCTGAACCCTCAGGGGTGCCACAGGTGATACATGGGGAGCTGGCGCAGTCAGGGTGATACATAAAGAGGGGACACAGTCAGGATGATACAAAGAGAGGTGGCACTGCCAGGGGTGATACAGGGGGAAGGGACACAGACAATCAGGGTGATACAGGGGGAGGTGGCACTGCCAGGGTGATGCAGAGGGAGGGGACACAGTCAGTCAGGGGTAATACAGGGGGAGGTGGTGCAGTCAGGGTGATACAGAGGGCGGTGATGCAGTCAGGGTGATACAAAGGGAGGAGACACAGTCAGTCAGGGGTAATACAGGGGGAGTGGGGCTCAGTCAGGGTGATACAGAGGGAGGTGGCACTGCCAGGGCTGATACAGAGGGAGGGGACACAGTCAAGGGTGATACAGAGGGAGGTGGCACAGTCAGAGTGATACAAGGGGAGGTGGCGCACTCAAGGTGATACAGGGGGAGATGGCACTGCCAGAGTGATACAGGGGGAGGGGACACAGTCAGGGGTGATACAGTGGGAGGTGGCAGAGTCAGAGTGATACAGAGGGAGGTGGCACTGCTAGGGGTGATACAGAGGGAGGGGACACAGTCAGGGGTAATACAGAGGGAGGTGGCGCAGTTAGGGTGATACAAGGGGAGGTGGCGCAGTCAAGGTGATACAGGGGGAGGTGGCACTGCCAGGGTGATACAGGAGGAGGGGACACAGTCAGTCAGGGTGATACATGGGGAGGTGGCACAGTCAGGGTTATACAGTGGGTGGTGGCGCAGTCAGGGTAATACAAGGGGAGGTGGCGCACTCAGGGTGATACAGGGGGAGGGGACACAGGGGTGTTACAGGGGGAGGTGGCAGAGTTGGGGTGATACAGAGGGAGGTGACGCAGTTAGGGTGATACAGAAGGAGGTGGCACTGCCAGGGGTGATACAGAGGGAGGGGACACAGTCAGGGGTGATACAGAGGGAGGTGATGCAGTCAGGGTGATACAGAGGGAGGTGGCACTGCCAGGGGTGATACAGGGGGAGGAGACAGTCATTCAGGGTGATACAGAGGGAGGTGGCACTGCCAGAGGTAATACAGGGGAAGGGGACACAGTCAGGCAGGGGTGATACAGGGGGAGGTGGCACTGCAAGGGGTGATACAGGGGGAGAGGACACAGTCAGTCAGGGGTGATACAGGGGGAGGTGGTGCAGTCAGGGTGATACAGAGGGAGGTGGCACTGCCAGATGTGATACACGTGAAGGGGACACAGTCAGTCAGGGTGGTACAGGGTGAGGTGGCGCAGTCAGGGGTGATACAGGAGGAGAGGGTGCAGTCAGGAGTGATACAGGGGGATGGGACACAGTCAGTCAGGGGTGTTAGAGGGGGAGGTGGCACAGCCAGGGTGATACAGGGGGAGGTGGCGCAGTCAGGGTGATACAGGGAGAGGTAGCGCCATCAGGGTGAAATAGGGGGAGGTGGCACAGTCAGGGGTGATACAGGGTGAGGTGGCGCGATCAATGTGATACAGGGGGAGGTGGCGCAGTCAGGGGGATACAGGGATAGAGGAGCTCCACCAGGGTGATTCTGGGGCGAGGGGGTTCTGCAGGTGTGATATGGGGGAGGGAGTGCAGTCAGGTGTGATACAGGAGGGGGGGTGCTTTCTGGGGTAATACAGGGGTAGAGGGGCTCAGTCTGAGTGGTTACTGGGTGAGGGTGTTCAGAAGGGGTGATATGGGGGAGGGGTGCAGTCAGGGTGATTCTGGGGTGAGGGGGTGCAGTCAGGGGTGATATAGTGGGAGAGAGCTCAGTCAGGGGTGATATAGAGGGAGGGGTGCAGTCAGGGTGATACAGGGATAGAGGAGCTCCACCAGGGTGATTCTGGGGCGAGGGGGTTCTGCAGGTGTGATACGGGGGATGGGGTGCAGTTAGGGGTGATACAGGAGGATGGGGTGCTTTCAGGGGTAATACAGGGGTAGAGGGGCTCAGTCAGAGTGATTACTGGGTGAAGGGGTTCAGCAGGGGTGATACGGGGGAGGGGTGCAGTCAGGGTGGTTCTGGGGTGAGGGGGTGCAGTCAGGGGTGATATAGAGGGAGGGGTGCAGTCAGTCAGGAGTGAAAGGAGAAATGAGGTATTGGGGCCCTCATTTATCCCTAAGTAACTTAGCCTTTCCCCCTCTCTCACCCCAGACTAAAGGCCCCCCATTTACACTTATTTTAGGCTGGCAGGGAGCCTTTGTTCAATCTTTGCAGCTGCAGCAAGGAGTCCTCTATCTGCTGCTTACACTGTGGGGGAGAGGAGCGCGCACTATAAATGACAGCAGCTCATTACCTGAGTTGTGCTGTACGGCCGGGGAGAAGAGGACACAAAAAAAGCTAACAATGATTGGCTGCTCTGTGGCCAATCAGTGTTACCCTTATCAAGAGCTGCTCCACTCTCCCGCAGGGAAGAAAGGTGAGTGACATAAAAACTCATGAGAACACGAGCGCTCTGTTACTTACAATGCTCCGCAGGCTGCAGCAACCGAATATGTAAGAGAAAATACCAGTATTGAATTATCATAAACCCATTCAATTGACGACTCCAAAGCAATAATATGAAGAAGAAACAGAGAGTCCAAAATTTGCTATATTTAATTACAATAATAATATTTATTGGGAAAATGTTACAAAGAAAGTGGTCATAAATACATCACATCCAAGAAATCAATATATGGGTTTAATCATATATAATGTAATTAGATCCATGGGTGCAACCAATAACCATGGAATACAGGCGGGTACACAAAGACTGCACTACATGGGCACAGGTATTGCAAACAAATGATCATAAATACCTCCAATGTTGCAGCCGAACATGTCAGCCGTGTTATCAGTGACGTCCGCACTGCTCTCTGGCCATAGTCACCCATGTAGTACAATTCACTTCCCATAGCATAATGCACCGCATAGTTCTTCATATAATGTATTCCTCATAGTCCTCGATACAGTATAATGCAGCCCACATATAGTATAATGCAGACACCCCATAGAGCATAATGCAGCCACCCCACAGAGTTTAATGCAGCCCCGCCATACAATATAATGTAACCCCCATAGAATATAATGCAGCCACCTCTTATAGTATAATGCAGCCACCCCTTAGAGAATAATGCAGCTACCGCAGAGTATAATGCAGCCACTCAACAGAATATAATGTAACCCCCATAGATTATAATGCCGCCCCACCACCCATATAGTATAATGCAGCCCCTCCATAGAATATATGGCAACCCCCTCATAGGATATAATGCAGCCCCTTATATAGTATAATGTAGCCCCTCCATAGAGTACAATGTAGCCCTCCTCATATAGTATAATGCAGCCTCCATCGAATATAATATAATACAGCCCTCCATAGAATATAATGTAGCCCCAAATAGAATATAATACAGCCCACCTCCCCATAGAATTATAATGTAGCCCCCATATTATAAAACACAGCCTCCCCCTATAGAATATAATTTAAAATGTACCCCCCATAGTATATAACACAGCTTCATAGTATATAGCTCAGCACCACATGGTATGTAGCTCAGCACCACATGGTATATACCCCAGCACCACATGCTATACAGTCCAGCCCACCATGGTATACAGCACAGCATGGTATAATACAGCCCACCATGGTATAATACAGCCCACCATAGAATACAGGCTATATACCATGCTGGACTGTATACCATGCTGGGCTGTATTATACCATGCTGGGCTGTATTATGCCTTTCTGGGGGTCTATATACCATGCTGGGCTGTATTATACCATGCTTGGGGGCTATATACCATGCTGGGCTGTATTATACCATGCTTGGGGGCTATATACCATACTGGGCTGTATTATTCCATTCTGGGGGGCTATATACCATGCTGGGCTGTATTATACTATTCTGGGGGGGCTATATACCATGCTGGGCTGTATTAGACCATGCTGGGCTGTATTATACCATTCTGGGGGGGGCTATATACCATGCTGGGCTGTATACTATGGTGGGCTATATAATACAGTCCAGCATGGTCTAATACAGCCCAGCATGGTATATAGCCCCCCCAGAATGGTATAATACAGCCCAGCATGGTATATAGCCCCCAGAATGGAATAATACAGCCCAGTATGGTATAATACAGCCCAGCATGGTATAGCCCCCAGAATGGAATAATACAGCCCAGTATGGTATATAGCCCCCAAGCATGGTATAATACAGCCCAGCATGATATGTAGACCCCCTAGAATGGCATAATAAAGCCCAGCATGGTATAATACAGTCCAGCATGGTATATAGCCCCCCAGAATGGAATAATACAGCCCAGTATGGTATAATACAGCCCAGCATGGTATATGGCCCCCCAGCATGGTATAATACAGCCCAGCATGGTATAATACAGCCTAACATGGTATATAGCCCCCATAATAGTATAATACAGCCCAGTATGATATATAGCCCCCAGCATGGTATAATACAGCCCAGCATGGTATAATACAGCCCAGCATGGTATATAGCCCCCCAGAATGGTATAATACAGCCCAGCATGGTATAATACAGCCCAACATGGTATATAGCCCCCATAATAGTATAATACAGCCCAGTATGATATATAGCCCCCAGCATGGTATAATACAGCCCAACATGGTATATAACCCCCCAGAATGGTATAATACAGCCCAGCATGGTACATAGCCCCCCCCCCCCCCCAGAATGGTATAATACAGCCCAGCATGGTATAATACAGCCCAATTAATCCACTAAATGTCCACAATATTGAAAGAATGGCACTTCCATACAATTACACAAAAAACAGTGGAGGCAGCTATTCAAAGTGACACCAAAAAAGAAGAGAACCATGAATATGACAAACAATTTTGTTTATTGAACAGTAAAAATATTTAAAAGAGCTACCAATTATTTTCAAACAAACATATACCCCTAGGGGGCAGCATCAACTGTGGCCTATATAGATTTGCAATATAATCTTTATATTATAATAATATCGCTCATTGAACATCAAGAATGTATGAGCACAATATTATAAGCACACCAAATATAGCAATAATAAGTACATAATGAGAGGATAGCAAAAAGGAATCCAATTAAACCGAGCCACAAACTTGCATACTCACTATGTGCCCCAATGTCATATACCTCCAATTATCCTAATCCATGACCAATAGATAGGGTATATTCATGCGTATAGTACTTATCTATTGGTCATGGATTAGGATAATTGGAAGTATAGGACATTGGGGGACATAGTGAGTATGCAAGTTTGTGGCTCGGTTTAATTGGATTCCTTTTTGCTATCCTCTCATTATGTACTTATTATTGCTATATTTGGTGTGCTTATAATATTGTGCTCATACATTCTTGATGTTCAATGAGCGATATTATAATATAAAGATTATATTGCAAATCTAGCCACCCAGAATGGTATAATACAGCCCAGTAAGGTATAATACAGCCCAGCATGGTATATAGCCCCCAAGCATGGTATGTAGACCCCCCAGAATGGCATAATACAGCCCAGCATGGTATAATACAGTCCAGCATGGTATATAGCCCCCCAGAATGGAATAATACAGTCCAGTATGGTATAATACAGCCCAGCATGGTATATAGGCCCCCAGCATGATATAATACAGCCCAGCATGGTATAATACAGCCCAACATGGTATATAGCCCCCCATAATGGTATAATACAGTCCAGCAGGGTATATAGCCCCCCAGCATGGTATAATACAGCCCAACATGGTATATAACCCCCCCAGAATGGTATAATACAGCCCAGAATGGTACACAGCCCCTCCAGAATGGTATAATACAGCCCAGCATGGTATATAGCCCCCACAGAATGGTATAATACAGCCCAGCATGGTGTAATACAGCCCAGCATGGAATATAGCCCCCCCAGAATGGTATAATACAGCTCAGCATGGTATAATAGAGCCCAGCATGGTATATAGCCCCCGGAATGGAATAATACAGCCCAGTATGGTATAATACAGCCCAGCATGGTATATAGCCCCCAGAATGGAATAAAACAGCCCAGTTTGGTATAATAGAGCCCAGCATGGTATATAGCCCCAAGCATGGTATAATACAGCCCAGCATGGTATGTACACCCTCCAGAATGGCATAATACAGCCTAGTATGGTATAATACAGCCCAGCATGGTATATGCCCCCCCCAGCATTGTATAATACAGCCCAGCATGGTATAATACAGCCCAACATGGTATATAGCCCCCCATAATGGTATAATACAGCCCAGCATGGTATATAGCCCCCCAGCATGGTATAATACAGCCCAACATGGTATATAACCCCCCAGAATGGTATAATACAGCCCAGCATGGTACACAGCCCCCCCCAGAATGGAATAATACAGCCCAGTATGGTATAATACAGCCCAGCATGGTATATAGCCCCCCAGCATGGTATAATATAGCCCAACATGGTATATAACCCCCCAGAATGGTATAATACAGCCCAGCATGGTACATAGCCCCCCCAGCATGGTATAATACAGCCCAGCATGGTATAAAACAGCCCAACATGGTATGATACAGTCCAGCATGGTATATAGCCCCCCAGAATGGTATAATACAGCCCAGCATGGTATGTAGACCCCCCAGAATGGCATAATACAGCCCAGCATGGTATAATACAGTCCAGCATGGTATATAGCCCCCCAGAATGGAATAATACAGCCCAGTATGGTATAATACAGCCCAGCATGGTATATAGTCCCCCAGCATGGTATAATGCAGCCCAGCATGGTATAATACAGCCCAACATGGTATATAGCCCCCCATAATGGTATAATACAGCCCAGCATGGGGTATAACCCCCCAGAATGGTATAATACAGCCCAGCATGGTATATTACAGCCCAGCAAGGGATATAGCCCCCCAGAATGGTATAATACAGCCCAGCATGGTATAATACAGCCCAGCATGGTATATAGCCCCCTAGAATGGTATAATACAGCCCAGCAAGGTATAATACAGCCCAGCATGGTATATAGCCCCCCCAGAATGGTATAATACAGCCCAGCACGGTATAATACAGCTTAGCATGGTATATACCACAGCCAGAATGGTGTAATAGAGCCCAGCATGGTATATAGCCCCCCAGAATGGTATAATAAAGCCCAGCATGGTATATAGCCCCCAGAATGGAATAATACAGCCCAGTTTGGTATAATAGAGACCAGCATGGTATATAGCCCCAAGCATGGTATAATACAGCCCAGCATGGTATGTACACCCTCCAGAATGGCCTAATACAGCCGAGTATGGTATAATACAGCCCAGCATGGTATATGCCCCCCCCAGCATGGTATAATACAGCCCAGCATGGTATAATACAGCCCAACATGGTATATAGCCCCCCATAATTGTATAATACAGCCCAGCATGGTATATAGCCCCCCAGCATGGTATAATACAGCCCAACATGGTATATAACCCCCCAGAATGGTATAATACAGCCCAGCATGGTACATAGTCCTCCCCAGAATGGAATAATACAGCCCAGTATGGTATAATACAGCCCAGCATGGTATATGCCCCCCCAGCATGGTATAATACAGCCCAGCATGGTATAATACAGCCCAACATGGTATATAGCCCCCCATAATGGTATAATACAGCCCAGCATGGTATATAACCCCCCAGAATGGTATAATACAGCCCAGCATGGTACATAGCCCCCCAGAATTGGTATAATACAGCCCAGCATGGTATGATACAGTCCAGCATGGTATAATACATCCCAGCATGGTATATAGCCCCCCCAGAATGGTATAATACAGCCCAGCATGGTATGTAGACCCCCCAGAATGGCATAATACAGCCCAGCATGGTATAATACAGTCCAGCATGGTATATAGCCCCCCAGAATGGAATAATACAGCCCAGTATGGTATAATACAGCCCAGCATGGTATATAGTCCCCCAGCATGGTATAATGCAGCCCAGCATGGTATAATACAGCCCAACATGGTATATAGCCCCCCATAATGGTATAATACAGCCCAGCATGGTATATAGCCCCCCAGCATGGTATAATATAGTCCAACATGGTATATAACCCCCCAGAATGGTATAATACAGCCCAGCATGGTATATTACAGCCCAGCAAGGGATATAGCCCCCCAGAATGGTATAATACAGCACAGCATGCTATAATACAGCCCAGCATGGTATATAGCCCCCTAGAATGGTATAATACAGCCCAGCAAGGTATAATACAGCCCAGCATGGTATATAGCCCCCCCAGAATGGTATAATACAGCCCAGCACGGTATAATACAGCTTAGCATGGTATATACCCCACCCAGAATGGTGTAATAGAGCCCAGCATGGTATATAGCCCCCCAGAATGGTATAATACAGCCCAGCATGGTATATAGCCCCACCAGAATGGTATAATACAGCCCAGCACGGTATAATACAGCCCAGCATGGTATATAGCCCCCCCAAAATGGTATAATACAGCCCAGCACGGTATAATACAGCCCAGCATGGTATGTAGCCCCCCCAGCATGGTATAATACAGGCCAGCATGGTATATAGCCCCCCAGCATGGTATAATACAGCCCAGCATGGTATAATACAGCTTAGCATGGTATATAGCCCCCCCCAGAATGGTGTAATAGAGCCAAGCATGGTTTATAGCCCCCCAGAATGGTATAATATAGCCCAGCATGGTATAATATAGCCCAGCATGGTATATAGCCCCTCCCGAATGGTATAATACAGCCCAGCATAGTATAATACAGCCCAGCATGGTATATAGCCCCCCCAAAATGGTACAGTCATATGTAAAAGTTTGGGCACCCCTATTAATGTTAACCTTTTTTCTTTATAACAATTTGGGTTTTTGCAACAGCTATTTCAGTTTTATATATCTAATAACTGATGGACTCAGTTATATTTCTGGATTCAAATGAGGTTTATTGTACTAACAGAAAATGAGCAATCTGCATTTAAACAAAATTTGACCGGTGCAAAAGTATGGGCACCCTTATCATTTTCTTGATTTGAACACTCCTAACTACTTTTTACTGACTTCCTGAAGCACTAAATTGGTTTTGTAACCTCATTGAGCTTTGAACTTCATAGCCAGGTGTATCAAATCATGAGAAAAGGTATTTAAAGTGGCCACTTGCAAGTAGTTCTCCTATTTGATTCTCCTATGAAGAGTGGCATCATGGGCTCCTCAAAACAACTCTCAAATGATCTGAAAACAAAGATTATTCAACATAGCTTTTCAGGGGAAGGATACAAAAAGTTGTCTCAGAGATTTAACCTGTCAGTTTCCACTGTGAGGAACATAGTAAGGAAATGGAAGAACACAGGTACAGTTCTTGTTAAGCCCAGAAGTGGCAGGCCAAGAAAAATATCAGAAAGGCAGAGAAGAAGAATGGCGAGAACAGTCAAGGACAATCCACAGACCACCTCCAAAGACCTGCAGCATCATCTTGCTGCAGATGGTGTCACTGTGCATCGGTCAACAATACAGCGCATACATAACGCCTTTTTGTATGACCAAACAACTCAATCTTTGTTTCATCAGTCCACAGGACCTTCTTCCAAAATGTTACTGGCTTGTCCAAATGTGCTTTTGCAGACCTCAGGCGACTCTGTTTGTGGCGTGCTTGTAGAAACGGCTTCTTTCGCATCACTCTCCCATACAGCTTCTCCTTGTGCAAAGTGCGCTGTATTGTTGACCGATGCACAGTGACACCATCTGCAGCAAGATGAGGCTGCCGGTCTTTGGAGGTGGTCTGTGGATTGTCCTTCACTGTTCTCACCATTCTTCTTCTCTGCCTTTCTGATATTTTTCTTGGCCTGCCACTTCTGGGCTTAACAAGAACTGTACCTGTGTTCTTCCATTTCCTTACTATGTTCCTCACAGTGGAAACTGACAGGTTAAATCTCTGAGACAACTTTTTGTATCCTTCCCCTGAAAAGCTATGTTGAATAATCTTTGTTTTCAGATCATTTGAGAGTTGTTTTGAGGAGCCCATGATGCCACTCTTCATAGGAGAATCAAATAGGAGAACTACTTGCAAGTGGCCACCTTAAATACCTTTTCTCATGATTTGATACACCTGGCTATGAAGATCAAAGCTCAATGAGGTTACAAAACCAATTTAGTGCTTCAGGAAGTCAGTAAAAAGTAGTTAGGAGTGTTCAAATCAAGAAAATGATAAGGGTGCCCATACTTTTGCACCGGTCAAATTTTGTTTAAATGCAGATTGCACATTTTCTGTTAGTACAATAAACCTCATTTGAATCCAGAAATATAACTGAGTCCATCAGTTATTAGATATATGAAACTGAAATACCTGTTGCAAAAACCAAAATTGTTATAAAGAAAAAAGGTTAACATTAATAGGGGTGCCCAAACTTTTACATATGACTGTATAATACGGCCCAGCATGGTATAATACAGCCCAGCATGGTATATAGCCCCCCAGAATGGTATAATATAGCCCAGCATGGTATAATATAGCCCAGCATGGTATATAGCCCCTCCCGAATAGTATAATACAGCCCAGCATGGTATAATATAGCCCAGCATGGTATATAGCCCCCCTAAAATGGTATAATACAGCCCAGCACGGTATAATACAGCCCAGCATGGTATAATACAGCCCAGCATGGTATATAGCTCCTCCAGAATGGTATAATACAGCCCAGCACGGTATAATACAGCCCAGCATGGTATATAGCCCCCCCAGCATGGTATAATACAGACCAGCATGGTAAATAGCCCCCCAGAATGGTGTAATAGAGCCCAGCATGGTATAATACAGCCCAGCATGGTATATAGCCCCCAGAATGGTATAATACAGCCCAGTATGGTATAATACAGCCCAGCATGGTATATAGCCCCCAAGCATGGTATAATACAGCCCAGCATGGTATATAGACCCCCCAGAATGGCATAATACAGCCCAGCATGGTACATAGCCCCCGAGAATGGTATAATACAGCCTAGGATGGTATAATACAGCCCAGCATGGTATATAGCCCACCCCAGAATGGTATAATACAGCCCAGCATGATATAATACAGCCAAGCATGGTATATAGCCCTGCAGAACGGTATAATACAGCCCAGCAAGGTATAATACAGCCCAGCATGGTATATAGCCCCCCCAGAATGGTGTAATAGAGCCCAGCATGGTATATAGCCCCCCAGAATGGTATAATATAGCCCAGCATGGTGTAATATAGCCCAGCATGGTATATAGCCCCTCCAGAATGGTATAATACAGCCCAGCATGGTATATAGCCCCCCCAGCATGGTATAATACAGGCCAGCATGGTATATAGCCCCCCCAGAATGGTGTAATACAGCCCAGCATGGTATAATACAGCCCAGCATGGTGTAATAGAGCCCAGTATGGTATAATACAGCCCAGCATGGTATATAGCCCCCCAGAATGGTATAATACAGCCCAGCACGGTATATAGCCCCCCCAGAATGGTGTAATACAGCCCAGCATGGTATAATACAGCCCAGCATGGTATATAGTCCCCCCAGAATGGTATAATACAGCCCAGCAAGGTATAATACAGCCCAGCATGGTATATAGCCCCCCAGAAAGGTATAATACAGCCCAGCAAGGTATAATACAGCCCAGCATGGTATATAGCCCCCCCCCAGAATGGTATAATACAGCCCAGCATGGTATATAGCCCCCCAGAATGATATAATACAGCCCAGCATGGTATATAGCACCCCCAAAATAGTATAATACAGCCCAGCATGGTATGGTATGGTACAGCCCAGCATGGTATCATACAGCCCATCATGGTATAATACAGCCTAGCATGGTATATAGCCCCCCCAGAATGGTATAATACAGCTCAGCAAGGTATAATGCAGCCCAGCATGGTATATAGCCCCCCAGCATGGTATAATACAGCCCAAGTTGGTATATAGCCCCCAGAATGGAATAATATAGTCCAGTGTTATGAATGAGTCACCGTAGGAGGCAAAAGCAGAAATACAAGCTAAGTCCAGAAAACCAGAGAAGTTGGCAACTATCAGATTGCAGACCCCTGAACCTATCAACACAACTAGCAGTAGCCGTGGGGGGTTCCTACGATGCCCTAGACCCTTCGATCACAGCCGGAGAAATACATAGGCCTAAAGAAAGAAAGGGGAAATCTAAACTGCCCCAGAGCAGACCCCAAAGCAATAGGCAGCCCCCAACATATAATGATGGTGAAGCAAGATGAAAATACTAACACAGACAGAAAGACTGAGCAAAGACGGGGCCCCAAAACTACCTAGATAGGAAAGGACAGGAAGGCTGCTGTCTGCAATCTGCCAAAACCCTATCAAAGACATAAGCCAACCAGCTGATATGAAAAAGGCCCTGAAGCAGCTAGGCTTCAAAAACTGAATCAGCACTCAGGTATTTTCAGAAGACAGAGCTAAATGAATTCAGCACACCCCAGCAGGAAATGGAAGAAATCCAGAAAAACAAAGCAAAAACAAAGTCAAAGCACAAAAGCAAAAGGCCGAGCAGCAAACTTAGCTTTGGAGGAGCAGGAATTCAGACTGGTCTCCAAGGATCCCACAGAGAAATCACCCGCAGGGCAGAAGGGCGTCGGCAGCCTTATATCCAGTCCGTAACTCCACTCAGCCAGTCACAATCATCAGCCTCAGGTGTTTGACAATCAGGCTCACTACCTTTCTTTACCAGAAGAGGGAGTTCCTCGGGCCTCAGTAATGAAGGGGAAAATGAACTCACAACAGTACCTCCCCCTTGAGGAGGGGTCACCGAACCCTCAACTACGCCACCAGGGCGATCAGGGTGAGCCCGATGAAAGGCACGCACCAATCGTTTGGCATGAATATCAGAGGCAGAGACCCAGGAATTATCCTCCTGACCGTAACCCTTCCACTTAACCAAATACTGGAGTCTCCGTCTAGCCAGACGGGAATCCAGTACTTTCTCTACCTCATACTTCATGTTACCGTCAACCAATACAGGGTCTGGAGGTGCCACCCCCGGAACAACAGGTTCAAAAAATCACTTCAACAAAGATTTATGGAACACATTATGGATTTTAAATGTGACAGGAAGAGCCAAACGAAGAGAGACCGGATTAATAATCTCCACAATCTTGTAAGGTCCAATAAATCTAGGCTTAAACTTAGGAGAAGCCACCTTCATAGCAATATTTTTTGATGATAACCACACCATATCACCAACCTTAAACTGGGGACCAATGGTCCTATGTCGGTTGGAAAACCGCTGGGCCTTCTCCTGGGAGAGAGATAACTTATCCACCACTTGGTCCCAGATCTGGTGCATTCTCTCCACCACAGTGTCAACACCTGGGCAGGCAGAGGGCTCCACCTGCCCTGAAGAAAATCGAGGATGAAACCCAAAGTTACAAAAAAAAGGTGACATCAAAGTGGCAGAACTAGCTCTATTATTCAAAGCAAATTCGGCCAAGGGCAAAAATGAAACCCAATCATCCTGATCAGCAGAAATAAAACATCTCAAATATGACTCCAAGGTCTGGTTTGTTCTCTCTGTCTGCCCATTGGTCTGAGGGTGAAAAGCAGAGGAGAAGGACAACTGAATTCCCAGGCTGGAACAGAAAGTTCTCCAAAATCTAGACACAAACTGGACTCCTCTGTCAGATACAATGTTCTCAGGAATCCCGTGCAAACGAACCACCTGTTGTAAAAACAGGGGCACCAACTCAGAGGAAGATGGCAACTTAGGGAGTGGTACAAGATGAACCATCTTAGAGAACCTATCACAAATCACCCAAATAACAGTCATCCTCTGAGAGACAGGCATATCAGAGATGAAATCCATTGAAATATGGGTCCATGGCCTCTTGGGGACAGGCAAAGGCATCAACAACCCACTAGAGCGAGAACACGATTTAGACCGGGAGCACGTCCCACAGGACTGCACAAAATTCCTGACATCACGAGACAAGGAGGGCCACCAAAAAAACCGACTCACCAGATCTCTAGTACCAAAAATACCTGGATGACCAGCCAAAACAGAGCAATGAACTTCAGACATCACTCTCTTCTTCCACTGGTCAGGAACATACAACTTTCCACTGGGACAACGCTCAGGTTTGTCCTCCTGGAACTCTTCCAGAGCACGTCTCAAATCGGGCGAGATGGCAGAAAGAACTACCCCTTCGCCTAAGATGGTAGCAGGCTTGGTCACCACAGGAGAATCAGCAAGGAAGCTCCTAGAGAGGGCGTCTGCCTTGACATTCTTTGTTCCAGGAAGAAAAGAAACCACAAAATCAAAACGTGTAAAAAACAAGGCCCACCTAGCCTGTCTAGGGTTCAAGCGCTTAGCCGACTCTAGGTAAATCAAATTCTTGTGGCAGTGAGGACCACGACTTGATGCTTAGCTCCCTCCAACCAATGTCTCCACTCCTCAAATGCCCATTTCATGGCCAACAGTTCCCTATTCCCCACATCATAGTTACGTTCAGATGGAGAGAACTTTCGGGAAAAGAAAGCACAGGGATTCATTTTAGATGTTACAGGATCCTTTTGGGACAAAACAGCTCCTGCACCAATCTCAGAAGCATCCACCTCTACCTGGAATGGAAGTGAGACATCAGGTTGCCGCAAAACCGGGGCAGAGGTGAATCTTCGCTTCAGCTCCTGAAAGGAAGAAACAGCCTCCGGAGACCAATTTAACACATCAGCACCCTTTTTAGTCAAATCAGTCAATGGCTTGGCAATACTAGAAAATTTTGCTATAAATTTCCGATAAAAATTAGCAAAACCCAAAAACTTCTGGAGGGCCTTCAAAGAAGTGGGCTGAACCCAATCGTGAATGGCCTGTACCTTGGCCGGGTCCATTTCAATAGTTGACGGGGACAAAATAAATCCCAAAAAAGAAATCCTCTGTACTCCAAAAAGGCATTTAGATCCCTTGACATACAGGGAATTCTCCCTCAAGATCCGGAACACAGTCCGAATATGTTCCACATGAGAATCCCAATCCTTGGAGAAGATCAAAATATCGTTCATGAAGCACTGGAAGACAGAAGGGGCATTAGTGAGCCCAAAAGGCATCACCAGGTACTCAAAATGTCACTCCGGAGTATTAAACGCCGTCTTCCATTCATCCCCATGCTTAATGCGAATAAGATTATACGCTCCCCTGAGGTCAAGCTTGGTAAACCAGCAAGCACCTTTAACTCTGGAGAATAGATCAGAAATCAGGGGTAACGGATACTGATATTTAACAGTAATTTTGTTGAGGGCACGATAATCAATACAAGGTCTTAATGATCCATCCTTTTTGGCTACAAAAAAAAAAACGGCACCTAAGGGTGATGAGGATAGTCTAATATGACCCTTCTCCAACGCCTCCTTAATATAGGATCGCATAGCCTCGTGCTCGGGTACAGATAAATTGAAGAGCCGACCCTTGGGAAATTTACACCCCGGGCTCAGTTCAATAGCACAGTCATAACTCCTATGAGGAGGCAGAGACGCAGACTCATTCTCACTAAATACATCATAAAAGTCCGCCAAATAATCAGGAACATCATGCGACTGAGGAGAGGTGGAAAACACCGGAGCCTCAATAAGGGCACACCGACAACCCCAACTCACCACAGACACAGATTTCCAATCCAAAACTGGATTATGAATCTGTAACCAGGGAAACCCCAGAACAATAGTATCATGCAGATTATGCAACACCAGAAATCTGCAATTTTCTTGATGGTCTGGGGCGACCCGCATTACCGCCTGGGTCCAAAACTGGGGTTTATTTTTAGCCAAAGGAGTAGCATCAATTCCCCTCAAAGGGATAGGCGTCCGCAGAGGTGTCATCGGAAATCCACAACGTTTAGCAAAATCCAAGTCCATTAGGTTTAGGGTTGCTCCCGAATCCACAAAAGCCTTGGCGGAAAATGTGGACAGGGAGCAGATCAGAGTAATAGCCAGAAGAAACTTAGGTTGAACACCCCCAACAGAAAACGTGTGTGCAAAGCGTTTCTCTCATTTGGGACAGACAGAAATAATATGCGAGGCATCTCCACAGAAAAAACACAACTTATTACGCCTTCTGAACTCCTGACGCTGCTCTCTGGAAAAAACTCTATCACATTGCATAGGTTCAGACATTTATTCAACAGGTGGCAACACCTCTCGTGCAGCTTTGCGTTCGCGCAAACGCCGATCAACCTGAATGGCTAATGACATAGAATCGTCAAGACCAGAGGGAACAGGAAATCCCACCATAGTATCTTTTACGGCTTCTGACAACCCCTTCCGAAAGAGAGCAGCCAAGGCATTATCATTCCAGGTAGTAAGTACTGCCCACTTTCGGAATTTTTGACAGTACAATTCTGCAGAATCACGACCCTGGCTCAATGCCAGCAGGGTCTTTTCAGCCTGATCAATGGCATTAGGTTCATCATACAACAACCCCAAAGCTTGAAAGAATGCGTTCACATTAGTCAGAATAGGATAATCTGGTTTCAAAGAAAACGCCCAATCCTGGGGATCGCCACGCAGCAAAGAGATGACAATTTTAACCTGCTGCGTGGAGCTCCCTGACGAGTTAAGCTTCAAGGCAAAAAATAATTTACAATTATTTTTGAAATTCAAAAATTTAGACCGATCCCCAAAAAATACATCAGGTGTAGGAATCTTTGGTTCAGCAGCATGTGAATGAGCAAGTTAGGCGGAAATTCCCCGCACTTCCGCAGCGAGCTGCTCCACACGATCAGACAATTGCTTTATCTCCATTGAGAGAAAAAAAAAATTCCCCCTACGGCCTCAGAGATATAGAGGAAAAAATATACACACTTTTTTTTTTTTACAATTCTTTCCTGCTATTGAGTACCCTAGAATCTGCGGTAAGGCGGGTGATTCTGTTATGAATGAGTCACCGTAGGAGGCAAAAGCAGAAATACAAGCTAAGTCCAGAAAACCAGAGAAGTTGGCAACTATCAGATTGCAGACCCCTGAACCTATCAACACAACTAGCAGTAGCCGTGGGGGGTTCCTACGATGCCCTAGACCCTTCGATCACAGCCGGAGAAATACATAGGCCTAAAGAAAGAAAGGGGAAATCTAAACTGCCCCAGAGCAGACCCCAAAGCAATAGGCAGCCCCCAACATATAATGACGGTGAAGCAAGATGAAAATACTAACACAGACAGAAAGATAGACTGAGCAAAGACGGGGCCCCAAAACTACCTAGATAGGAAAGGACAGGAAGGCTGCTGTCTGCAATCTGCCAAAACCCTATCAAAGACATAAGCCAACCAGCTGATATGAAAAAGGCCCTGAAGCAGCTAGGCTTCAAAAACTGAATCAGCACTCAGGTATTTTCAGAAGACAGAGCTAAATGAATTCAGCACACCCCAGCAGGGAATGGCAGAAATCCAGAAAAACAAAGCAAAAACAAAGTGAAAGCACAAAAGCAAAAGGCCGAGCAGCAAACTTAGCTTTGGAGGAGCAGGAATTCAGACTGGTCTCCAAGGATCCCACAGAGAAATCACCCGCAGGGCAGAAGGGCGTCGGCAGCCTTATATCCAGTCCGTAACTCCACTCAGCCAGTCACAATCATCAGCCTCAGGTGTTTGACAATCAGGCTCACTACCTTTCTTTACCAGAAGAGGGAGTTCCTCGGGCCTCAGTAATGAAGGGGAAAATGAGCTCACAACAGTCCAGTATGGTATAATACAGCCCAGCATGGTATATAGCCCACCAGCATGGTATAATACAGGCCAGCATGGACTATTGCCCCCCAGAATGGTGTAATACAGCCCAGCATGGT
Source organism: Dendrobates tinctorius (assembly GCF_039654945.1). Classification (NCBI taxonomy): domain Eukaryota; kingdom Metazoa; phylum Chordata; class Amphibia; order Anura; family Dendrobatidae; genus Dendrobates; species Dendrobates tinctorius. The sequence goes on from NW_027361829.1 coordinate 33,759,245, forward strand.
ATAATACAGCCCAGCATGGTATATAGCCTCCCAGAATGGTATAATACAGCCCAGCATGGTATTATACAGCCCAGTATGGTATATATCCCCCCCAGAAAGGTGTAATAGAGCCCAGCATGGTATAATATGGCCCAGCATGATATATAGCACCCAGTATGATATAATACAGCCCAGCATGCTATATAGCCCCCAGAATGGAATAATACAGCCCAGTATGGTATAATACAGCCCAGCATGGTATATAGCCCCCAAGCATGGTATAATACAGCCCAGCATGGTATATAGACCCCCCAGAATGGCATAATACAGCCCAGCATGGTATAATACAGCCCAGCATGGTATATAGCCCCACAGAATGGAATAATACAGCCCAGTATGGTATAATACAGCCCAGCATGGTATATAGCCCCGCCCAGCATGGTATAATACAGCCCAGCATGGTATATAGCCCCGCCCAGCATGGTGTAATACAGCCCAACATGGTATATAGCCCCCCATAATGGTATAATACAGCCCAGCATGGTATATAGTTTCCCAGCATGGTATAATACAGCCCAGCATGGTACATAGCCCCCCCAGAATGGTAAAATACAGCCCAGCATGGTATAATACAGCCCAGCATGGTATATAGCCCCCCAGAATGGTATAATACAGCCCAGCATGGTATAATACAGCCCAGCATGTTATAATACAGTCCAGCATGGTATAATACAGCCCAGCATGGTATATAGCCCCCCAGAATGGTATAATACAGCACAGCAAGGTATAATACAGCCCAGCATGGTATATAGCCCCCCCAGAATGGTATAATACAGCCCAGCACGGTATAATACAGCCCAGCATGCTATATAGCCACCCAAAATGGTATAATACAGCCCAGCACGGTATAATACAGCCCATCATGGTATAATACTGCCCAGCATGGTATATAGCTCCTCCAGAATGGTATAATACAGCCCAGCACGGTATAATACAGCCCAGCATTGTATATAGCCCCCCCCAGCATGGTATAACACAGGCCAGCATGGCATATAGCCCCCTAGAATGGTGTAATAGGGCCCAGCATGGTATAATACAGCCCAGCATGGTATATAGCCCCTCAGAATGGTATAATACAGCACAGCATGGTATATAGCCCCCCAGAATGGTATAATTCAGCCCAGCATGGTATAATGCAGCCCAGCATGGTATATAGCCCCCCAGAATGGCATAATACAGCCCAGCATGGTATATAGCCCCCCCAAAATGGTATAATACAGCCCAGCATGGTATGGTACAGCCCAGCATGGTATCATACAGCCCAGCATGGTATAATACAGCCTAGCATGGTATATAGCCCCCCCCAGAATGGTATAATACAGCCCAGCAAGGTATAATGCAGCCCAGCATGGTATATAGCCCCCCAGCATGGTATAATACAGCCCAGCATGGTATAATCCAGCCCAGCATGGTACATAGCCCCCCAGAATGGTATATAATACAGCCCAGCAAGGTATAATATAGCCCAGCATGGTATATAGCCCTCCCCAGAATGGTATAATACAGCTTAGCATGGTATATAGCCCCCCCAGAATGGTGTAATAGAGCCCAGCATGGTATATAGCCCCTCCAGAATGGTATAATACAGCCCAGCATGGTATAATACAGCCCAGCATGGTATATAGCCCCCCAGAATGGTATAATACAGCCCAGCATGGTATATAGCCCCACCCAGAATGGTGTAATTCAGCCCAGCATGGTATAATACGGCCCAGCATGGTATGTAGCCCCCCAGAATGGTATAACTACAGCCCAGCTTGGTATAATACAGCCCAGCATTTTATATAATCCCCCCAGAATGGTATAATACAGCCCAGCATGGTATAATACAGCCCAGCATGGTATATAGCCCCCACAGAATGGTATAATACAGCCCAGAAAGGTATAATACAGCCGAGCATGGTATATAGCCCCCAGAATGGTATAATACAGCCCAGCATGGTATATAGCCCCCACAGAATGGTATAATACAGCCCAGCAAGGTATAATACAACCGAGCATATTATATAGCCCCCCCCAGAATGGTATAATACAGCCCAGCACGGTATAATACAGGTTAGCATGGTGTATAGCCCCCACCAGAATGGTGTAATAGAGCCCATCATGGTATAATACGGCCCAGCATGGTACATAGCCCCCCCAGAATGGTATAATACAGCCCAGCACGGTATGTAGCCCCCCAATATGGTGTAAGGCTGGTTTCACATTAGCGCTTTTTAAGCGCATGCACGGCCGGGGGTAGCTCCGCCCCCGAGCCGGCTCTCTGCCCGGCGTGCCCGCCCCTTGCTTGTAGCGCCGCCTCCTAGCGGATTTTGGCGCGCACGGCGCACCGTCAAAAGTACGCTGCGCAGGTCAAAGCGCAACTAGCGCACGGCCTGCGCACGATCTGCGCACCCTATGCTAAAGATAGGGTGCGCCGATCGCAGGCGCCGCTGTGCGCTAGGAGGCGGCGCTACAAGCAAGGGGCGGGCACGCCGGGCAGAGAGCCGGCTCGGGGGCGGAGCTACCCCCGGCCGTGCGTGCGCTTAAAAAGCGCTAATGTGAAACCAGCCAAATACAGCCTAGCATGGTATATAGCCCCCCCCAGCATGGTGTGATACAGCCGAGCATGGGAAGGTTAATAAGGTGAGAGTATACCCAGTGTTGAAATAGGAGGTTCTGCGGTAAGCTATATGATATTTAGCCCCTGTCCAATGACGTGCACAGTATGTCATCAGACATCTCCCCTGCTTTGATGAGGGCTCCGGCGCTGAGCCCGCATCAAAGCCGGGACATGTCAGCTGTTATGAACAGCTGACATGTGCCCGCAATAGGCGCGAGCAGAATCGCTGTCCACCCGTGCATATTAACTAGTTAAATCCCTCTGTCAAAGCTCACAGTGGGCATTTAAATAGCATTTCCTGCCTTCGGGCCGGAAATGACCTTATCGCCGACCCCGTCACGTGATCGGGGGTCGGCGTCATGTTGCCTTGACAACCAGAGGTCTCTTTGAGACCTCAATAGTTGTTCCAGGCATATGGCTTTCAGCGCCACCCGGTGGTCGGCACTGAAAGCACAGCAGTAAATCTGCTACATATGGGCGATCTGTTCATCGCCCATATGTAGCAGAGCCGATCGGGTTGTGCATGCCTCTAGCCTCCTATGGAGGCTATTGAAGCATGCCAAAAGTAAAAAAAAAAAAAAAAAAAATGTTTAAAAATAATTTTTTTTTTAAAAAACCTAAAAGTTCACTTCAGGGGTAAGGACTCCCATATCCAAATCAACAGGCAATTTACCAGGCTTCGCTCTCATTAGGTAGTCTGGAGTGCAGTTGGTGGAATGTTTAAAAATATTTTTTTTTTAAAAAAAACCTAAAAGTTCAAATCACCCCCCCTTTCGCCCCAATCAAAATAAAACAGTAAAAAAAAAAATCTCACATACACATATTAGGTATCGCTGCATTCAGAATCGCCCGATCTATCAATAAAAAAAAGCATTAACCTGATCGCAAAACTGTGTAGCGAGAAAAAAATTCAAAACGCCAGAATTACGTTTTTTTGGTCAACAAGACATTGCATTAAAATGCAATAACGGGCGATCAAAAGAACATATCTGCACAAAAGTGGTATAAATAAAAATGTCAGCCCGGCACGGAAAAAATAAGCCCTCACCCGAGCCCAGATCATGAAAAATGGAGACGCTACGAGTCTCGGAAAATTGCGCAATTTGTTTTTTGTTTTTAGCAAACTTTGGAGTTTTTTTCACCACTTAGATAAAAGAGTACATAGACATGTTTGGTGTCCATGAACTCGTAATGACCTGGAGAATCATAATGGCAGGTCAGATTTAGCATCTAGTGAACCTAGCAAAAAAGCCAAGCAAAAAACAAGTGTGGGATTGCACTTTTTTTTACAGTTTCACTGCACTTGGAATTTTTTTCCTGTTTTCGACTACACGACATGGTAAAACCGATGGTGTTATTTAAAAGTACAACTCGTCCCGCGAAAAATAAGCCCTCCCATGGCCATATAGACGGAAAAATAAAAAAGTTATGGCTCTGGAAAGAAGGGGAGGGAAAAACGAAAATGCAAAACTAAAAATACCCCTGGTCGTTAATTAAAGTGAGCCAGGTTACCTGTAGTATAACTGGCCTGTAGCAGGAGCCCAACTGAATACTGTGGACCAACAAGTAATGAAACCACGTTCATAGGAATATCAACCGTATTGCCTCAATTCCCTTTTAGCGCAATTCATGTGCAATACATTTGCCACCCATAGAAGCACACATCTGCTGATTGCCTTTTTGAGGCATTCAACAAGGGATCATTTTTCCTCTGGCTACCTCACTGGTAATAAATTAAGCCCAGTTATGTTACATGACCTATACATTACCATTGCTTGGTTCACCTTAGACTTACCGTTTTTCTCGTTTAGTGCCACCCTTTTTCTGTGTGGCACTTTCTGCCAAACACTAGATAGCCCACACTACAAATTCAATCACATCCAGGTATAATAGGGTTGCTTTATGGTATCTCCTTTACAACATTGCCTTTTTTTTCATTAATCTCATCCATTATCAGGAATAGTTGACTTGTACTCACCCTTCTTTTTTCAGCATCACAGGATATCTTTCATGGACAATTGATCCATTAAAATATGGGTTTGCTTTCACAGCTCATCTTCTAGGTATATTGCTAGGTATTCACGTTTATGGTATTGCCACTTCTCTATGTACTCGGCAGCAGACGTCTTAGCACGCCACCTATAATGAGCTTCACTATATCCTTTTCTTGTCACATGCAACTCGTTTGCTTTTAATAATAATTTTTATCTCAAGGTACACAATGTTGTCATTCTTTCTGTTTCCTTAACTACCGTCACAGCACGGACTATATCTCGTTGCCCATGGAATCGTCTGGGACTCACTGAACTCACTTGGACCAGATTTTCTTCAGATTCTCTAGTCCACATGTATAGCACTTATCGACTTCTTTTTCCATAAATTCTACGTGGCTTTTTATGCATCTTGTGACATAAGTGTATATTTATAAGCTATATTTGTTCCATTGTTAATTCTAACAGTTTTTTTTGTTTTCTGTACATATGTTTCAGTAATCTTCTATGAAAATAATTTTCTGAGGAAGGTCCACTGTAGGACCGAAAACATTCCAAAAATTTTTTTGTTTGTCTGGATGTAAATTGTTGTGAATTTGCTTTCTGGCCTACCTCTGGTTACTAGTGAAGGTAGTGGAGCTGGTTATATTGACAGAGGGGTCGCGGGTTCTGTTTCTGGGCTCCCTCTGGTGGTTACTGGAGCTGATCTAATTAACAGAGGCCTGCCACCTGATAATGAGGAGGATGACTGGAGATCTGGAGTTTCTGACTGGATTTAAGACAGCCGACTCCCTCTATCCCTGCTGGTGATTTTTTCCTGCCTCCTGAGGTCTTAGCTGAGCATGCAGGGACTGAGCTGGAAACTAAGTGTTCTTTTGCTATTGTTCACATTTGATCTGGTTTTGTCTATTTCAGTTTTGTGTGTTCAGCCAGCTCCGGCTGGGGCTGTGCTGAATTTCCATCCTTATGTTACTGCTTGTACCAGTTAGTTTTTGACCCTTATTAGATTGGCCTCTTTTTGCTCTGCTTTCAGAATATACCAGAGTGCTGATATAGTGGGCGAAGTCTAGTGACTTCAGTATTTTTCTATCAGACGTGTTGGGCATTTTTTGCAGGGTTTTTTTTGCATGATTGCAGACAGTGTCTTTCCTTTCCTGTCCTGTCTAGTTAGTGTGGGCCCCATCGTTTGCTCAGTCTATTTTCCTACCTGCGTTTGTGTTTTCATCTTGTCTCACCGACAATATATGTTTGGGGGCCATCTATTCCTTTGGGGTCTGCTCTGGGGCAGTTTAGATTTCCCCTTTCTTGCTTTAGGCTTATTTAGTTCTCCAGCTGTGTCGAGGTGTATAGGATCATCGTAGGTACGCTCCACGGCTACTGCTAGTTGTGTGGATAGGATCAGGGGTCCGCAATCCGCTTAGTTACCAACCTCTCTGGTTTTCTGTGGCTTAGCTTGGTCTTGCTTTCCTCCTTGGTGACCCAATCATTACAGTAAATAAAAGAACTGTCAAATTGCTTCACCAATTGAGTGCCAAGCTGTTTCAAGATACATGAGCTCATACAGCAGGAACTTGAGCGACGCATTTCGACCGCTTACGCGATCTTTATCAAAGCTAGCATACCGATATCACACACAGGTTAAAAAGGAACAAACACTAATCACATGTCAAAGTCAAATCACATGATCACAGGTCCTGATCGAATAATACAAGTATGTACGTAAAACATATGCAAATTTTATCAAACTCTAAAATAGAAATTACAAATAGTGAATAAAAATCCAATAAACTTTGATGAGTTAGTAATGAAACATGATCTCATTCTTTTTATTTGGTCCGTCCGGAAATCTGGTACCCAGGTTGAAAATCCAATACGCCTCCCGAGTAAGTAAATTCCTCCTAATATCACCACCCCTGGGAGGTTTCTTAATCCTTTCCATCACTGTTACCTGTAGGGAAGTGACACTACATGAATGGAAATGAATAAAATGTTTGGTGTTGTGAGTTCATTCTCCCCTTCACCTTTGATGTCTGATGAACTCCCTCTGCTGGTGAAGAGAGGTAGTGAAATTGATTGGGATGGGAAGAACCTGTCATCTGAACAGGCAGAGTGTGATTGGACATCTAGAATTTCTGAGTGGATATAAGGCAGCCGACGCCCTGCAGGGCTGCTGGTGATCCTTTCTGCTCTGAGCTCTTGCATCCAGTTAGTTCCTGTCTACTAAAAGCTAAGTTTTTTGCCCTGCTATTATCCCATGAGATTTTGTCTGGTTTCCTTAGTGTTTGTATTCAGCCAGTCCTGGTGGGACTGGCTGAATTCCATTTTTGTCTCTGATCAGTTTATCTCTTTGCTCTGTTTTCAGAATATACCTGAGTGCTGATATAGTGATTTTGAAGTCTAGCGACTTCAGGGCCTTTTTTCCTATCAGACGGTTGGGACATTTTTGGTAGGGTTTTTTTGCGGATTGCAGCTAGCATCTTTTCTGTCCTGTCCTAACTAGTTAGTTGGGCCCCATCGTTTGCTCAGCCTGTCTTTCTGTCTGTGTTTGTGTTTTTATCTGTATTTCACTGACAATTTTTACAGGATGAAAATGATGAAATGGTAAGACAGGATGTTGAGAAGGCTGAACTTTTAAATTCCTATTTTGCATCTGTTTTCTCTCAGAAAGGAAATGTAACACCAACTGTTATTCACTGTCCTATTAAGGGAATAGAAGAATCCAGGATATCTATAAACAGAAAGATAGTGAGGAAACACTTAGCTAACCTAAATGAATTCAAGTCTCCAGGTCCAGATGAATTACACCCCAGAGTACTGAAGGAGATAGCAGAAGAAATTTCTGAACCACTCTCCATAATCTTTGAAAATTCTTGGAGAACAGAAGTGCCAGAAGACTGGAGAAGAGCAAATGTTGTTCCTATCTTCAAAAAGGGGAAGAAGGTGGACCCAGGCAACTATAGGCCGGTGAGTCTGACTTCTATACCAGGAAAGATCTTTGAACAAATTATTAAACAACATGTAAGTCAATACCTGGATAAGAATGAAGTGATCAAACAGAGTCAGCATGGGTTTGTAACTAATAAGTCATGTCAGACTAACTTAATTTCCTTCTATGACGGTATCACTGATTGGGTGGATCAAGGAAATGCTGTAGATATAGTATATCTTGACTTCAGCAAAACATTTGACAAAGTCTCTCATACAATCCTTATTGAAAAAATGACTAAGTATGGAATGGACAAGGCAACTGTTAGGTGGATTCATAGCTGGCTTAGTGATCGGACCCAAAGAGTGGTCGTAAATGGCTGCACATCCAGTTGGAAGAATGTCTCAAGTGGGGTACCACAGGGCTCTGTCCTGGGCCCTGTATTGTTCAACATCTTTATCAACGATTTAGATGAAGGAATTGAGGGTAAACTGATTAAATTTGCTGATGACACAAAGCTAGGAGGGATAGCTAATACTAGAGAAGAGAGAGAGAGGATTCAAAAAGATTTAAATAAACTGGAGAAGTGGGCAGTAACTAACATAATGGTTTTTAACAGGGAGAAATGCAAAGTACTACATCTGGGCAATAAAAATGAAAAAAGCATATATAGAATGGGAGGAATAGGGCTAAGCAACAGCACATGTGAAAAAGACTTGGGTATACTAATAGATCACAGACTGAATATGAGTCAACAGTGTGATGCAGCAGCAAAAAAGGCAAATGCAGTTCTAGGATGTATTAACAGAAGCATACAGTCTAGATCACGTGAAGTCATTATTTCCCTCTACTCCTCTTTGGTCAGACCTCATCTGGAATATTGTGTCCAGTTTTGGGCACCACATTTTAAAAAAGACATCAACAAACTGGAGCAAGTTCAGAAAAGAGCGACCAGAATGGTGACCGGTCTGCAAACCCTGTCTTATGAGGAAAGGTTGCAGGATTTGGGAATGTTTAGTTTGCAAAAGAGAAGACTGAGAGGAGACTTAATTGCTGTCTACAAATATCTAAAGGGCTGTCACATTGTAGAAGGATCAACTTTATTCTCATTTGCACAAGGAAAGACTAGAAGCAATGGGATGAAACTGAATGGGAGGAGACACAGATTAGATATTAGAAAAAACTTTTTGACAGTTAGAGTGATCAATGAGTGGAACAGGCTGCCACGAGAAGTGGTGAGTTCTCCTTCAATGGAAGTCTTCAAACAGAGGCTGGACAGACATCTGACTGGGATGATTTAGCGAATCCTGCTTTGAGCAGGGGATTGGACCAGATGGCCCAGGAGGTCCCTTCCAACTCTACGATTCTATGATTCTATGATTCTATGACAATACATGTTGGGGGCTGTCTATTGCTTTGGGGTCTGCTCTGGGGCAGTTTAGATTTCCCCTTTCCTTCTTTAGGCTTATCTAGTTCTCCGGCTGTGACGAGGGATCTAGGGCACCGTAGGAACCCCCCACGGCTACTGTTAGTTGTGGTGTATAGGATCAGGGGTCTGCAATCCGATAGCTACCAACCTCTCCGGTTTTCTGGACTTAGCTTGTATTTTTGTTTTCTCCTCCTCCGGTGACTCATTCATAACAGAATCACCAGCCATACCGCAGATTCTAGGGTACTCAATAGCAGGAGAGAATAGTTAAAAAAAAAAGAAAAAAAAGTGTCAGAATTTTTTTTTTTTGTGTATATTTTTTCCTCTATTTCTCTGAGGCCGTAGGGGGAATTTTTTCTCAATGAAGATTAAGCAATTGTCTGATCGTGTGGAGCAGCTTACTGCTGAAGTGCGGGGAATTTCCGCCTATCTTGCTCATTCACATGCTGCTGAACCAAAGATCCCTACTCCTGATGTGTATTCAGTGCTTCATGAATGATATTTTCCGAGACTTTGTGGATAAATTTTTGATCATCTATCTGGATGATATTTTGATCTTTTCCAAGGATTTGGACTCTCATGTGGAACATGTTCGGACTGTGTTCCGGATTTTGAGGGAGAATTCCCTGTATGTCAAGGGATCGAAATGCCTTTTTGGTGTACAGAGGATTTCATTTTTGGGATTTATTTTGTCTCTGTCAACTATTGAAATGGACCCGGCCAAGGTACAGGCCATTTATGATTGGGTTCAGCCCACTTCTTTGAATGCCCTCCAGAAGTTTTTGGGTTTTGCTAATTTTTATCGTAAATTTATAGCTAATTTTTCTGGTATTGCCAAACCATTGACTGATTTGACTAAGAAGGGGGCTGATGTGCTGAATTGGTATCCGGAGGCTGTTTCTTCCTTTCAGGAGCTGAAGCAAAGGTTCACTTCTGCTCCGGTTTTGCGGCAACCTGATGTCTCACTCCCGTTTCAGGTAGAGGTGGACGCTTCTGAGATTGGTGCAGGAGCTGTTTTGTCCCAAGAAGATCCTGTAACATCTAAAATGAATCCCTGTGCTTTCTTTTCCCGAAAGTTCTCCCCATCCGAACGTAACTATGATGTGGGTAATCGGGAACTGTTAGCCATGAAATGGGCATTTGAGGAGTGGAGACATTGGTTGGAGGGAGCTAAACATCAAGTCGTGGTCCTTACTGACCACAAGGATTTGATTTACCTGGAGTCGGCCAAACGCTTGAATCCTAGACAGGCTAGGTGGGCCTTGTTTTTCACACGTTTTGATTTTGTGGTCTCTGTCACGGGGTCCTTCTCTGGTATCACACAATCAACAGAGCAAGAGGAGAGTGAACAATTCCAAGACATTTATTTAGGCAAAAATATGAAAGGTCCATATTCAGTCCACCACACAAAGGATAAGATAGTCCAGAATCTGAATGCAGTTCAGTAACAGTATAACATGTCCAGGGAGATGAGAGTCCAAAATCCAGCTGACAGTGATAACATGTTCCATATATTCTTTCTCTCAGAAGTCCTGTCTTCACACCATGCTCTGCACACAGCAACTGACTTGCCCAGCCTCTATACTCCCCAGCCCCCCTCATTATGTCCAGGGAGTCAAAACAGGTTTGGGGCCGGTTTTCAGGCCTCCCAGACTTGACAAAAGGTGCCTGGGGGATTATGACACTACAGGGGGTCATCAAGAGTCATAGATAAAAGTCAGGCTGCAGACATACAAGGCATCAAGATTAACACTATGCAAATCAGTGAAATAGCAATATACACAAAATGATATCCATATAGCATATCACACCATCACAACCTCTTCCCCCTCATAATAAGTGAGCACGCCATGAGGTCTACACAGACCTCTGGCCTGCTCACTAAAGTCCACATTGCTCAATCGTTTATAGTTCCTTGTACAGTGGCAGGGGTTGCAATAATTATAAGCACTTGATGTCCTTCCATAAATTCCCGGGTCCTGGCGTTACGGTCATACCAGGTTTCTTGACAGGACTGGGCCATTTGCTGTTGATCATTAGCCACTAGCTGGGCGAGACGATTTTTGAACTCTAGAACGTAGAGAATGATGGGCATTCCAATGTCTGCGATATCTCCCTCCAATTGTTCTTTCAGAAGAGTGAGAGGCCCACGGACCTTCTGGCCAAACAGATTGCTCCTCAGTGGGGTCCGAATGTTGTGGTGCTTGAAGGGCCTGTAGTCGGGTGACTGCTCCCACAAAATGACACTGTAACTCCCAATGTCGTTCCCAAGGAGGATATCTGCAGGAAGTCCTCCCATAACTCCAATCCAGCACAGTTTTTCCCCAAAACCATAATCCAAACGCACCAAAGCTCGCTGTATATATTTGCAGACACCCCCCACCAAGACAATGGGAATTCCTGCACCCTTGTGAATTGCCTCGGGTCGAACCACACGAGTGTCAGCGATAGTCAGAAATGCCCCCGTGTCTGTAAATCCTGACACTTTGTATCCATCAATTAAGACCTCCTGCAGGTGGTGTTGCCGTTGCTCTGCGTAGCCAAAGGACAGAGGCCGAAGTCCGTACACTCCAGGAGGAGTATCTATGGTGCCGTGGTCGGTGGTCCACTCTGGTTGGGATGGTGGTAGCTCTTTCTCAGGCGGGATGGAGTGTACCAGATGCACTGGACGAGGTGGGGCTGCGCGGGCCTCCCTCCGAATCCTTGAGGGACATCCAAACTGCAAATGTCCAGGTTGCCCACACACATAACATCTCCTCTCTGTAATACCCCCAGGTCGTGGTCGGAACTGTTGGGGCCCAGGATTGGGAGGCGTGATAGTCAGCGACTTGCGACTAGGTGGAAGGGCAGATATAATCTGAGGGGGACGGGGCGCGGGAGCAGGCCGTGGTTCATTATCCAGAAGCCTCCTCCATTGCGGCCGGATAGTAAGGGCTTCATCGGCCAGGGCTGCAGCTCTATCCACGGTACACGGCGTGCGCTCCCGGACCCATTCCCGTACCTCTGCAGGGCACTTGGCAAGAAATTGTTCTATAAGGAACGCCTGTATAACATCTTCCACAGTAAAGGCGTTTTCTGCTTCCAGCCATCTCCGACATGCCTCGGACATCTTATGTGCATACATCCTAAAGATCCCCCTGTGGTGCATGGGAGGTCTCGGAACTTGGCCCTATATGAGTCTGGGGTGATAGCATGGTAATCCAGGATAATCCGCTTTACAATGTTATAATCCCGATTCCGCAGTGCATCAATGGTTCGGTAAGCCTCCGCCAAGCTTCCGTTCAGGAGCCCCACTAACAAAAGCATCCACCTAGAGTGGGGCACCTCCATCACAGCACACTGCTGCTCAAAGTCTTTGAAGAACCCCTCCACATCTCCAGAAGCCTCATCAAATGGCTTAAACTCTGTCCGGGTGATCCATAAATGCTCCCGGATTGTTGGGGTTACACTCCACTTTGCGTTACTCCCTTTTTCAAGCTCCATTGCTTCCTGTCTCCGCTGTGCCCGGCGGGCAGCCTCCTCCTTGTACTCCTGAGAGACGCTGGGGCCCAGAACCGCCATCTCTTCTTCATACCACTATGTAAGCATCGTTCCTATTCTGCTGTGTTCCGGACTTTGCCCTTACTGTTGCCCTTAAGCCTGGCTTCATTCGGCCATACTGGTTCCTGTGACATCACCGCCTGTTGGTCCCGCCCGCCGGGTTTAAATAGCTTTCCTGGACGTGACTACCTTGCTTGTATATCTCGTCCTGTACCTGATCTGCTAGCTGGGAGTTGCACGCTGTGCTACCTCCTTCCTTCCTGCTGAATCCACCTGGATTACCTGTTGCCTACTGCCGCCGCCTGGACCCTCTGACGGTGTCTGCCTGAAGGCTCCTTCCAGCTCTGCCTCCACCGCTCACCGCTACTACAGCACTCACGGTATGCGCTGAAGATCTTGACTGCTGTGTGCGTTTCACCTGAGAGACTTATCCCTGCTACCTTTACACATCCAGTATCAATTACCTAGTGACTTTCTCTGCCACTGCACTGTGCCCGAAGATTCCCCTCCCGCAAGGGAGAGGGCTAAGTGACTGTCCTTGCCTGCATTCTTAAGATTGTGTCTGCTTACTTCTACATAGTGCTGGTGTACAACTTGCTATCTACTGGACTGAGTTCTGCTGCTGTTACCACTGCTGTCATTGTCTGGCTCCGCCAGCACCTGTGCTGTTCTGTGCTGCTTGTTTAATACAAACTACTTTCACGTATACCTGTGTCTGTGACTCTATCATCTAGCCACTGTCTTCATAGAAACCTACTATACATCATTACAGGATATACAAGCCCCCAATATGGAGACCGCAGGTGTAGAGTCCCTGGAGAAACGTGTAAGCAAGCAGCTTGCTTTGATACGGCAGGATGTGGCAGGCATTAGGACCCAGCTGGACACGCTGGAGCAACGTATCGAACACAACGCCGGGGCAGCAGAGGCACAGTTGCAACGACTGGCAAATCGGATTACGGCGCTGGAACAAGCAGCTCCTCTTCAGGGTGATCGTGTTCTGGCGTTGGAGCAAGCGATTCCTATGCAGCTCGATCGGATTGCTGCTCTGGAACAGGCCCCAGCCGCGCAGGTAGCAGGTGCTGCCCGGGATACTACACCGACCTTCCCGAAGCTTCCACCCTTCCGGTTCGCTGGTGAGAGGGATAAATTCCGAGGATTTTTGAACCAGTGCCGGATCTTCTTTGCTGCTCATGCCCCACAGTTCACTACTGAACGCTCCAAAGTTCTGACTATAGTCATGCTGCTGTCTGGTAAGGCGCTCGCGTGGGCCAACCCTTTGATTGAGACCGACGACCCTCTGCTTAACTCTATGGACAATTTCATTGCCGCAATGACGCAGATGTTTGATGACCCGAACCGAGCTAATACTGCAGAGACGACGCTGCTGACCCTTCGGCAGGGGAAGCGTTCGGTGCTGGAGTATGCATTGGACTTCCGTAGATGGGCTTTAGACACCACCTGGAACGGGGCAGCCAAGCAGGCCATCTTCCGCAGGGGATTGTCTACGGCACTTAAGGATGAACTGGCACGCGGGGACTCGCCCGTGCTTCTTGGGGACTTCATCAATCACTGCATCCGCATTGACAATCGACTCTCCGAGCGCAGACAGGAGCGCTGGTCTGATCTACGGTTTAATAACACTGTTCCGTTCTCTTCTCCCTCCAGAGATGTCACCAGCAGGAGGAATCCCGAGCCCGAGCCCGAACCGATGCAGGTGGATGCCGTACGTAGAAATCCTCCTGATGCCCGCAAGGAGCATCGCTTTAAGGAAAACCTGTGCTTCTACTGCGGGGGGAGCGGTCACTTCATCTCCGAGTGTCCAGTCAGGAGACGTAAGACGGCTGCAGCTATCATTGATTGTAACTCCGAGGCGGGGGAGTCCTGCGTCCTAGATCTGAACAATTCGGGGGGCAGAGACAATCAGAGAGACCTGGACTTTGCCGATATGAATTCGCTGGCATCTCTTCCATTGAACGCAGTGGTGATCTCGATGACATCCGTCGTTTCCTCCTACTCCGCTACTAAGAAGAATTCCCACTATTACCTATCCTTGAGGGTCTGCTTCCAGGGTCGGTGTGACGAGAGCGCCGCCATGTTGGACTCCGGGGCCAGTGGGAACTTCATGGATATCGCGTTTGCAAGGAAGCATGGAATCAGGGCAGTGAAGAGGGAGTCGTCAGTCTTGATGGAGACAGTAGACGGGTCGCCACTTACATCTGGACCGGTAACCATGGAGACTGAGTCGGTGAAGGTATGCATTGGAGAGGAACATGTGGAACATTTGTCCTTTTTACTAATATCTTCTCCTCACTTCCCTATTATCCTGGGGTTACCTTGGCTCCAGGTTCAGAATCCTCGCATCAACTGGGAGACCAGGGAAGTGCAGTTCCCTCCAAGTTCTAACAGCAACCCCGCTATTCCTAAGGTCGCTGCTATCCCCAAGGTAGTAGCTACGACTGAGGGACAATTACCACCGGAGTATCAGGATCTGGCAGAGGTATGTGACAAGAAGAGGGCAGATATGTTACCTCCCCACCGGCCTTATGATTGCCCGATAGAACTGGTATCTGGGGCGG
The DNA here is from genome assembly GCF_039654945.1 of Dendrobates tinctorius. Taxonomy (NCBI): domain Eukaryota; kingdom Metazoa; phylum Chordata; class Amphibia; order Anura; family Dendrobatidae; genus Dendrobates; species Dendrobates tinctorius. Next base: position 33,774,351 of record NW_027361829.1, read on the forward strand.
AGATCCCATTCGGGCGTATTTACCCTTTGTCTGGTCCTGAATTAAAGGCCTTGAAGGACTTCATTGACGAGAATCTCGCCAAGGGCTTCATCCGACCGTCTACTTCTCCTGCGGGTGCACCAATCTTCTTCGTGAAGAAAAAGGACGGGGGTCTGCGTCCTTGCATGGACTACCGTGATTTAAACAAGGTAACGGTCATGAATCGGCATCCGCTACCCTTAATCTCTGAACTACTGGAGAGGGTGAAGCAGGCTAAGATATTCACCAAACTGGATCTTCGGGGAGCCTACAATCTCGTGAGAATTCGGTCTGGAGATGAGTGGAAGACGGCCTTCCGCTGCCGTTATGGACACTTCGAGTCACGGGTCATGCCGTTCGGACTACGAAATGCTCCTGCAACCTTTCAGCATTTTATTAATGACATTTTCCGAGATGTGCTTGATGTATTTATGGTTGTGTATCTCGATGACATTTTAATCTTTTCCAGTGATCTCGAGGAACATCGGCTCCACGTGAGGACAGTGCTGCAACGCCTGCTGCATAACCATCTTTACATCAAATTGGAGAAATGCGAGTTCCACAGGGCAACAGTGCAGTTCCTCGGTTATGTCATCTCTCCACAGGGTCTCCAGATGGACGATCAAAAGACCAGAGCGATCCAGGAGTGGCCAGCGCCAGGATCGGTGAAAGAAGTTCAGAGGTTTGTGGGATTCGCCAACTTCTATAGGCGCTTCATCCGTAACTTCTCTGAGATTGTGGCTCCCATCACCCAACTGACTAAGAAGGGGGTACCATTCCGGTGGACTCCGCAAGCCCAGGAGGCGTTCACACGGCTGAAGGACAAATTTGTGTCGGCTCCCATCTTAAGACATCCAGACCCAGACCTGAGCTTTACTCTTGAGGTGGACGCATCGGATGTCGCCATCGGCGCAGTGTTGTCACAGAGAGGAGGTGAGAAGGCAGTTCTTCATCCTTGTGCCTTTCTTTCTCAGAAGCTATCCCCGGCGCAGAAGAACTATGGCGTAGGGAACAAGGAGTTACTGGCGATTGTGATGGCGTTCAAGGAGTGGAGACACTTGCTGCTGGGGTCCTCAACTCCGATTACAGTTCTTACTGACCACCGAAACTTGGAATTCATGCAGTCCGTAAGATGTTTGAACCCACGTCAGGCACATTGGAGCTTGTTTCTAAACCAATTCAACTTCATCATCTCCTACAGGTCGGGGGCACGGAATGGTAAGGCAGATGCGCTATCTAGGATTGCTGCTCCTGAGGAAGTGATTAAGCCGTCTCCTAGTACTGTTGTGTCTCCCGCTCATTTCATCTCTGCAATCCATCATCAGGATCTTCTGTCTGAGATCAAAGCAGCATACGCAGCAGATCCGTTGCTAAGGCAACCTACCCCCGAAGTAAGCCTAAATTTCAGTGGAGGAGTGTGGTTACAGGAGAATCGGCTGTATGTACCAGAGGTGACAAGACTTGAAGTCCTCCGACTGATCCATGATTCTAAGATTGGGGGACATCGTGGAATAACGAAGACCCAAGAGTTCCTGGCTCGGTACTTCTGGTGGCCTTCGTACCGGAAGGACGTGGAGGGATACGTGTCATCCTGCGAGGTATGTGCTCGGTTCAAGACGCCTCGTGCGTCGCCTTCCGGGTTGTTACAACCCTTGCCTATACCATCTCGTCCCTGGAGATCCATCTCAATGGACTTTATTGTTGAACTACCGGTCTCCAAGGGTAAGAACACCATTCTAGTGGTCGTGGACCGCCTCACTAAGGCAGCACACTTTATCCCTTGCGCTGGATTACCCACAGCAAAACAGACTGCAGACTTGTTGATTCAAGAGGTGGTCCGTCTGCACGGAGTCCCGGATGAGGTGATCTCTGATCGTGGGGTGCAGTTCACGTCTAGGTTCTGGAGGTGTTTCTGCGCGGCTCTGGATATTAGAGTAAGTCTGTCTTCGGCTTACCATCCACAGACCAATGGACAGACGGAACGTACGAATCAGACCCTGGAGCAGTACCTCCGTTGCTACTTAAGTCATCTGCAGGACGATTGGGTAGATCTGCTTCCCCTGGCAGAATTCACATATAACAACTCGCAGCACTCCTCGACTAAGCAGTCACCGTTCTTTGTTAATCAGGGTTACCACCCAAACATCTTGCCGCAGTTCCCCAAGGAGGCTGCAGTGCCTGCTGTGTCTGACCATCTTTCTTTCTTACAGCAGAATTTGGAAGCTCTGAAGACCACCTTGACGACAGCGCAGGAGAGGTATAAGAGAGCAGCAGATCGTACCAGGAGGCCGGCTCCGGTGTATAGGGTGGGAGATACGGTTTGGTTGTCTACCAAGAATCTGAGGGTGAGGGCACCGACTGTCAAGCTTGGGCAGAAGTTTGTAGGGCCATACAAGATCGTGGCTCTAGTGAATTCGGTAGTGGTGCGTCTGAAATTACCCCCTGCCTGGAAGGTTCACCCGGTGTTCCATGTTTCCCTACTAAAGCCAGTTGTACCAAATTCCTTCCCTGGGCGTACTTCCTCTCCTCCAGCTCCAGTGCTCGTTGATGGACATGAACAATATGTCGTGGAGAAGATTCTGGATTCACGGATCTTCAGAAGGAAGCTGCAATACCTGGTCAAGTGGCAAGGATACTCTGTCTAGGAGAATTCCTGGGAACCGGTGGAGAATATCTGTGCTCCGCGGCTGCTGGAGCAGTTTCATCTAAGGTACCCGGACAAGCCTGGTCGAAGATTGTCCGGAGGACATTCTTTAAGGGGGGAATAATGTAAGCATCGTTCCTATTCTGCTGTGTTCCGGACTTTGCCCTTACTGTTGCCCTTAAGCCTGGCTTCATTCGGCCATACTGGTTCCTGTGACATCACCGCCTGTTGGTCCCGCCCGCCGGGTTTAAATAGCTTTCCTGGACGTGACTACCTTGCTTGTATATCTCGTCCTGTACCTGATCTGCTAGCTGGGAGTTGCACGCTGTGCTACCTCCTTCCTTCCTGCTGAATCCACCTGGATTACCTGCTGCCTACTGCCGCCGCCTGGACCCTCTGACGGTGTCTGCCTGAAGGCTCCTTCCAGCTCTGCCTCCACCGCTCACCGCTACTACAGCACTCACGGTATGCGCTGAAGATCTTGACTGCTGTGTGCGTTTCACCTGAGAGACTTATCCCTGCTACCTTTACACATCCAGTATCAATTACCTAGTGACTTTCTCTGCCACTGCACTGTGCCCGAAGATTCCCCTCCCGCAAGGGAGAGGGCTAAGTGACTGTCCTTGCCTGCATTCTTAAGATTGTGTCTGCTTACTTCTACATAGTGCTGGTGTACAACTTGCTATCTACTGGACTGAGTTCTGCTGCTGTTACCACTGCTGTCATTGTCTGGCTCCGCCAGCACCTGTGCTGTTCTGTGCTGCTTGTTTAATACAAACTACTTTCACGTATACCTGTGTCTGTGACTCTATCATCTAGCCACTGTCTTCATAGAAACCTACTATACATCATTACACACTGGCTTTTCTGGATGGGGATCCCTGTCTCCAGTGCTCGTTCTTCAGACATCTGGGAGGAGGTGGCCGGGCTAGCGCCCACCAGTAGATCGATTAAGGCCTCTTTAGTCAGTCCCTGGTAGTTCAGGCCCAGGTCTCTGGCTCTCTCCTGTAAACTGCATACAGTCCAATTTCTGTACTCACTCTGTGGGTGGTTCTCCACTGGGTGACGCTCTGTTGATCCCACCGCTGCCACCAGTTGTCACGGGGTCCTTCTCTGGTATCACACAATCAACAGAGCAAGAGGAGAGTGAACAATTCCAAGACATTTATTTAGGCAAAAATATGAAAGGTCCATATTCAGTCCACCACACAAAGGATAAGATAGTCCAGAATCTGAATGCAGTTCAGTAACAGTATAACATGTCCAGGGAGATGAGAGTCCAAAATCCAGCTGACAGTGATAACATGTTCCATATATTCTTTCTCTCAGAAGTCCTGTCTTCACACCATGCTCTGCACACAGCAACTGACTTGCCCAGCCCCTATCCTCCCCAGCCCCCCTCATTATGTCCAGGGAGTCAAAACAGGTTTGGGGCCGGTTTTCAGGCCTCCCAGACTTGACAAAAGGTGCCTGGGGGATTATGACACTACAGGGGGTCATCAAGAGTCATAGATAAAAGTCAGGCTGCAGACATACAAGGCATCAAGATTAACACTATGCAAATCAGTGAAATAGCAATATACACAAAATGATATCCATATAGCATATCACACCATCACAACCTCTTTTCTTCCGGGCACTAAGAATGTCAAGGCAGACGCCCTCTCTAGGAGTTTCTTTGCTGATTCTCCTTTTGTGACCAAGCCTGCTACCTTCTTAGGTGAGGGGGTAGTTCTTTCTGCCATCTCGCCCGATTTGAGACGTGTTCTGGAAGAGTTTCAGGAGGACAAACCTGAGCGTTGTCCCATTGGAAAATTGTATGTTCCTGACCAGTGGAGGAAGAGAGTGATGTCTGAGGTTCATTGCTCTGCATTGGCTGGTCATCCAGGTATTTTTGGTACTAGAGATTTGGTGAGTCGGCCTTTTTGGTGGCCCGCCTTGTCTCGTGATGTCAGGAATTTTGTGCAGTCCTGTGGGACTTGCTCCCGGTCTAAACCTTGTTCTCACTCTAGTGGGTTGTTGATGCCTTTGCCGGTGCCCCGGAGGCCATGGACCCATATTTCAATGGATTGTATCTCTGATATGCCTGTCTCTCAGAGAATGACTGTTATTTGGGTGATTTGTGATAGATTCTCTAAGATGGTCCATCTTGTACCACTCCCTAAGTTGCCATCTTCCTCAGAGTTGGTGCCCTTGTTTTTGCAACAGGTGGTTCGCTTGCACGGGATTCCTGAGAACATTGTATCTGACAGAGGAGTTCAGTTTGTTTCTAGATTTTGGAGGACTTTCTGTTCCAAGCTGGGAATTCAGTTGTCCTTATCCTCTGCGTTTCACCCTCAGACCAATGGGCAGACGGAGAGAACAAACCAGACTTTGGAGTCGTATTTGAGATGTTTTATTTCTGCTGATCAGGATGATTGAGTTTCATTTTTGCCCTTGGCAGAATTAGCTTTAAATAATAGAGCTAGTTCTGCCACTTTGATGTCACCTTTTTTTGGTAACTTTGGGTTTCATCCTCGATTCTCTTCAGGGCAGGTGGAGTCTTCTGCCTGCCCAGGTGTTGACACTGTGGTGGAGAGAATGCACCAGATCTGGGACCAAGTGGTGGATAAGTTATCTCTCTCCCAGGAAATGGCCCAGCGGTTTTCCAACCGGCATAGGACCATTGGTCCCCGGTTTAAGGTGGGTGATATGGTTTGGTTGTCATCAAAGAATATCTCTATGAAGGTGGCTTCTCCAAAATTTAAACCTAGATTTATTGGACCTTACAAGATTTTGGAGATTCTTAATCCGGTCTCTTTTTGATTGGCTCCTCCTGTTACATTCAAGATCCATAACGTGTTTCATAAGTCTCTGTTAAAGAGGTTTGTTAAGCCAGTAGTTCCTGTGGTGGCACCTCCTGACCCTGTATTGGTTGAAGGTAATGTGGAATATGAGGTTGAGAAGATACTGGATTCTCGTCTGGCTAGACGGAGACTCCAGTATTTGGTTAAATGGAAGGGTTATTGCCAGGAGGATAATTCTTGGGCCCCTGCATCCGATATTCATGCCAAAAGATTGGTTCGTGCTTTTCATCGGGCCCATCCTGATCGCCCTGGTGGCGTGGATGAGGGTTCGGTGACCCCTCCTCAAGGGGGAGGTACTGTTGTGAGTTCATTCTCCCCTTCACCTCTGATGTCTGATGAACTCCCTCTGCTGGTGAAGAGAGGTAATGAAATTGATTGGGATGGGAAGAACCTGTCATCTGAACAGGCGGAGTGTGATTGGACATCTAGAATTTCTGAGTGGATATAAGGCAGCCGACGCCCTGCAGGGCTGCTGGTGATCCTTTCTGCTCTGAGCTCTTGCATCTAGTTAGTTCCTGTCTACTAAAAGCTAAGTTTTTTGCCCTGCTATTATCCCATGAGATTTTGTCTGGTTTCCTTAGTGTTTGTATTCAGCCAGTCCTGGTTGGGACAGGCTGAATTCCATTTTTGTCTCTGATCAGTTTATCTCTTTGCTCTGTTTTCAGAATATACCTGAGTGCTGATATAGTGATTTTGAAGTCTAGCGACTTCAGGGCCTTTTTTCCTATCAGACGGTTGGGACATTTTTGGTAGGGTTTTTTTGCGGATTGCAGCCAGCATCTTTTCTGTCCTGTCCTATCTAGTTAGTTGGGCCCCATCGTTTTTTCAGCCTGTCTTTCTGTCTGTGTTTGTGTTTTCATCTGTATTTCACTGACAATACATGTTGGGGGCTGTCTATTGCTTTGGGGCCTGCTCTGGGGCAGTTTAGATTTCCCCTTTCCTTCTTTAGTCTTATGAGGTTCTCGGGCTGTGACGAGGGGTCTAGGGCACCGTAGGAACCCCCCATGGCTACTGTTAGTTGTGGTGTATAGGATCAGGGGTCTGCAAACCGATAGCTACCAACCTCTCCGGTTTTCTGGACTTAGCTTGTATTTTTGTTTTCTCCTCCTCCGGTGACTCATTCATAACAGTTTGGCTGCAGATGTTATATTGCGAACTCCACTAGTTATAATGGATATATCATAAAGATGTTCAGCTATGCGCTTTTTTAATTTTCTAGATGTACAATAAACATGTGATATTTTTTTACAAATATTGCAATCAATTTTATAAACCACAAAATTTGTATTGCAATTAATAAAATCTTTAATTTTAAATGAGATGACATTGTCCTGATTGCTGAAAGTTTTCGTATTAATCATTTGTTTACAAGTCCTGCAACTAGTCCCCCCACATTTATAACTTCCCTTGCAACTTAGCCATGTTTCATGATTTCTTTCAGAGAGAAACAAACTAGGAGACAAAATATTTCCCAAAGTAGGGGCTCTCTGTGCTACTATATTGTAGTATTGATCCAAAACAGATGCTGAAATAGGATCTTCATACAATATAGGTATAAATTTATTGATAATCCTTTTGATTTCATTGAATTGAGAACTGTATAGGAAACATATAAAAAAGTTATTAGAAGAAATCTATCTTCTTTTATTTATTTCCCAAGGTGTTAAATCCTGATGATCTTTAGCAGATTCTATATCCAGGGCTCTATTTAACATCCAATTTGGATAATTCCTTCTTTTTAATTTGTTACAGGATCATTTCAATTCCTGATCTAATTTATCATTATTGTTACAATTGCTCTTAATCCTAGTAAAATTGCCCAACCGCAATAGATCTAATGGTATGTCTGGGTGACCACTGTCAGCGAGAAAAATTGTATTACCAGTCAATGGCTTAGAGTATGTACATGTAGAAATTAATTGATCAGGAACACCCTGCAATTGAAGATCTTAGAATGAAATTTGATATTTATCACAAACATATGTAAATTTTAAATTATATTAATTTGTGTTAATATAATTTACAAAGTCCTGTATGGCAGATACATCTCCCCTCCAAAAGATCAAGATATCGTCGATGTATCTGCCACACCAAACAATGTGAGGCATAAATACATTAGATGAGGAAAACAAGAATTGATATTCCCACTATGCCATGACTACAGTTGTGGCCAAATGTATTGACACCCCTGCAATTCTGTCCGATAATACTCAGTTTCTTCCTGAAAATGATTGCAAACACAAATTCTTTGGTATTATTATCTTCATTTAATTTGTCTTAAATGAAAAAGAGAATGAAGCAAAAAGCAAAACATTGATCATTTCACACAAAACTCCAAAAATGGGCCAGACAAAAGTATTGGCACCCTCAGCCTAATACTTGGTTGCACAACCTTTAGCGAAAATAACTGTGACCAACCGCTTCCAGTAACCATCAATTAATTTCTTACAATGCTCTGCTGGAATTTTAGACCATTCTTCTTTGGCAAACTGCTCCAGGTCCTTGATATTTGAAGGGTGCCTTCTCCAAACTGCCATTTTTAGATCTCACCACAGGTGTTCTATGGGATTCAGGTCTGGACTCATTGCTGGCCACCTTAGAAGTCTCCAGTGCTTTCTCTCAAACCATTTTCTATTGTTTTTTGAAGTGTGTTTTGGGTCATTGTCCTGCTGAAAGACCCATGACCTCTGAGGGAGACCCAGCTTTCTCACACTGGTCCCTACATTATGCTGCAAAATTTGTTGGTAGTCTTCAGACTTCATAATGCCATGCACACGGTCAAGCAGTCCAGTGCCAGAGGCAGCAAAGCAACCCCAAAACATCAGGGAACCTCCGCCATGTTTGACTGTAGGGACCGTGTTCTTTTCTTTGAATGCCTCTTTTTTTTCTCCTGTAAACTCTATGTTGATGCCTTTGCCCAAAAAGCTCTACTTTTTCAGGTAAGTTTTGGCAAACTCTAGCCTGGCTTTTTTATGTGTCAGGGTAAGAAGTGGGGTCTTCCTGGGTCTCCTACCATACAGTCCTTTTTCATTCAGACGCCGACAGATAGGTTGACACTGTTGTACCCTTGGACTGCAGGGCAGCTTGAACTTGTTTGGATGTTAGTCGAGGTTCTTTATCCAACATCCGCACAATCTTGCGTTGAAATTTCTTGTCAATTTTTAATTTCCGTCCACATCTAGGGAGGTTAGCCACAGTGCCATGGGCTTTAAACTTCTTGATGACACTGTGCACGGTAGACACAGGAACATTCAGGTCTTTGGAGATGGACTTGTAGCCTAGAGATTGCTCATGCTTCCTCACAATTTGGTTTCTCAAGTCCTCAGACAGTTCTTTGGTCTTCTTTCTTTTCTCCATGCTCAATGTGGTACACACAAGGACACAGGACAGAGGTTGAGTCAAATTTAATCCATGTCAACTGGCTGCAAGTGTGATTTAGTTATTGCCAACACCTGTTAGGTGCCACAGGTAAGTTACAGGTGCTGTTAATTACACAAATTAGAGAAGTATCACATGATTTTTCGAACAGTGCCAATACTTTTGTCCACCCTCTATTTTATGTTTGGTGTGGAATTATATCCAATTTGGCTTTAGGACAATTCTTTTTGTGTTTTTTCATTTAAGACAAATTAAATGAAGATAATAATACCAAAGAATTTTGTGTTTGCAATCATTTTCAGGAAGAAACTGAGTATTATCTGACAGAATTGCAGGGGTGTCAAAACTTTTGGCCACAACTGTATATTGGCTAGCGAGGGTGAAAATTTAGCACCCATCGCTACTCCTGATCATTGTAAATAGCATTGCTGATCAAAAGAGAAAAAATTTGTGAGTTAGCAAATAAGATGTAACATGTAACATAAAATTAACAAGATCTTGGGAATAATTGCTATAGTTATTGAGATGAAAATTGAGAGCTTGTAAAGCAATGGTATGTGGTATACTCGTATAAAGTGCTGTAACATCACAACTTAACCAGGCATATTCTGCTAATCATACTTTTTGCCAATGATTTGGAGCAGCTAATTGGGCGTCGTGGCTGCAACACTATAGTAAGTGTAGCAATTTGTAAGTGGAAATCTTTCCTTCTGATTTGCCACTGAAACACAGTGGTATTACAAACGAATTGGAGTAGCTAATGGGATTTCCAGAGACTGCCACACAGTTTTAGCACAATTTACTTTGATGCTGAATGATCGATTTCACACAAGATAAGTTCACTTTCAGCAGCAGCTCTAGCGCATTAGCGAAGTCTCTGCACTGTGACACTAAGCATAAAACGCAAGCAAAACAAGATGTCTGCTTTTTATATGACCAGGGACAGGCTCGGAGTGGCCCATAGGGGAACAGGGGGATCCTCCATTGGGCTCCTGTGTAGACATGGGCCCCAATCCCACTGTATGGGCAGTACTTGGCATGATTCACATGATTTCCTCTGTACAGAAAAACGCAGCATCTCATCATTCAGTAATCAAAATACCCAGTTTATTATTATATAGAGATATAGGTAAATATGTGAATGAGGTTAGTGTAATATTTGTATGCAGGTGAAAAGTGGGCCTCCAAAGTTAATGTTACTGGTGGTGAGCCCTTGGCACCCAGTCCGACACTGGCCAGGGACATGTGACTTCGGCAACCAATCACAGAAGACCTTGTGTCATGACGTTGTAAATGACTTCTGCGCCCTGATTGGTTGCCGGAATCAACACACATGAAGTTAAGGGAAAAAAAAAGCGTGCTCCGCTGCTGTTATCTCTCCACATGCTCCTCTGCCTAGACACACCCTACCCACTCACAAAACTTGTCCCCTCTCCCCTCCGCCCACACATGTGACGCTCCGGCAGAGCCGCTGCAGTCACGGTACTGGTGCACGGTAGTTCCAAGTGTTGATATGGTCCGGCAGGGGGCACGCGCCAGTCTTTGTCAATTGTGAGGGTTTATAATAAAATATTAAGGTTTGTGATGCCAGTTGGGATGTTTGGCCTGGTATGGCCGGGCACGGATGAGGGTCCCTGGGAGTTAGGTGGTGATGAACAGTGCCAGATGATTAACCCCTTCCCAACTAGGGCTGGCTCCCAGAGGAGTTGGAGCAGGGATGGTGCAGCAGAGAATAATCAGCATTAGACAGGGTGATCAGTTTGTATCATTTACTGCAGCTCTGCAAACAGTCCCACAGGCTTCCATACAATTCACATACAGGGTGTTGGTTAGACCGGCCTACTAAAGGTTCAGTTTCTCTGCTGTGAGGTTGTGTTGCCTTCCTGCTGCCAAATATACTTAATGATTCTTTGGATCCCCAGGGGTCCAAAATAAACAGTTTTTAGATCAGTGATCACTTCCAGCGAGCAGGCAACGTGAATCCTGTCAGAACCCTTACTTCTTAGGCCTGTTTCACACATCCGTTTGTCACGATCAGTCAAAATCTGCCGTTTTGCAGAAAAAACGGATCCGCCATTTTTCTTGGCGGATCTGTTTTTTTCCCCATTGACTTGCATTATCAGCGGATTTTGACTGACGGTCGTCCATTGCATCCGTATTTCTGCTGATCCGCCAAAATTTTGGCGTCCGCTGACATCTCCGGGCGGACAATGCAATGTTTTTTTTGTAGCCGGTTCCGCATTTTTGCCTTTTGCTACACAGTTTACCCTAAATCCAATCTGGCTGCTGGAGAATCTCTCTCTCTCTCCCCGGCCTGCCTGACGATATCCCGGCTCTCCTCTCGTCCCGCGATATCCCGGCTCTCCTCTCGTCCCACGATATCCCGGCTCTCCTCTCATCCCTCGATATCCCGGCTCTCCTCTCATCCCTCGATATCCCGGCTCTCCTCTCATCCCTCGATATCCCGGCTCTCCTCTCGTCCCACGATATCCCGGCTCTCCTCTCGTCCCTCGATATCCCGGCTCTCCTCTCATCCCTCGATATCCCGGCTCTCCTCTCATCCCTCGATATCCCGGCTCTCCTCTCATCCCTCGATATCCCGGCTCTCCTCTCGTCCCGCGATATCCCGGCTCTCCTCTCATCCCTCGATATCCCGGCTCTCCTCTCGTCCCACGATATCCCGGCTCTCCTCTCGTCCCTCGATATCCCGGCTCTCCTCTCGTCCCTCGATATCCCGGCTCTCCTCTCGTCCCGCGATATCCCGGCTCTCCTCTGCTACATCGGCGGTATTTGTTTTTTTCAGCGCTGCTCCTTTAACTTTCCCAGATCGGCGGATCCCGGCGCACCAATGGTTCGGTGGCTCCCGTTGGTTTTTCGACGCCTACGGATCCATTCTCCGCCATTTTGGCGGAATACAACTGACAAGAAAAACGTAAGTGTGAAACAGGCCTTACATACAACAGTGTTCTTGATTCCACTGAATTGCTGAACTCCTGGGTAATGAGCTGTCTTCTGCTAGTTATATAAAGACTGATAATAAATACCGACATAGAAACTGCGCTAAAAACAAAAAAAAGATAGGGGAGACACACTCCACAAATAGATATGCTAAACCAATATAAACAGGTAAATAGAGCCCTTACCAAAAAATACCCTAAGGCTATGTGCCCACGTTAGCATTTTTAACGCTCAAGAAACTGATCCCCTTCCCAGAAAACATGCGTTTTATTTCCACGCGTTTCTTGCGCGTTTTTTGCACAAAAGACGCGCGTTTTTGACGCGTTTTTTGATGCATGTTTTCTGGGAACATTGGTGTAATGTTAAGATATGTCTGTAAAGTACGATTTTGCTGGAACCTTCCAGAATCTTCCATTCTATGAGAAATCTGCCTGCCACAGCTGAGACCCCCTCCTCTTTTTGCCCACAGCTTACACAGACACAGACCAGTGTCTCTCTGCTGGCAGCTCTGTGAAACCTGAAACTTCAGTGAGAATTCTTCTCTCTCTCCCTTTCCCCCTGCAAGGAATGTTACTTAAACTGAGTGGAAAGAGTGTCTTTGTCCTGGCCATGAGGCTGGATACAGGTATAGGAAATATTAAAAGAAGCTCTAGTGTGCACTTCGCTCGCGGCAGAGTTATAAAAATCACATCCCTGCGTATGACACAAAACCAGCTTTCTAACCCCTAATTTTCACGGTTCTAACACCACCAGAAGCTGAGGTATGGATTACTCCCAAACGGTATAACGGAACTACGGCATGCTTGGTGTCTAATTATTGTATTCGTCAAACTACAATGAATGATACCATATGCCTTTTTATACGAGCTCTCCTCGTCTAGATATAGTTATTATATGTTTGTAAGTAGATTGTAACTTCCAGAGTAAGTGGGCTGAACCTCCCCGGCCAACCCCTTCTGTGATGTCACACAGCAGAGGCCATAAGGCTTGCCAGTGTTCAACCCAACCAGTGGAGCTGGAGTTTTCATGCTGAAAGGACCTACCAGATGTCTGGGGACGTATGGCTGCTGCCCATCCCCCTAGCACATGGCTGCCTAAAGACAATTAAGCAACTGTAAGTTTTAATTTCTGCCTTTCATCCCTGTTATTTTATATTTGCCATGTACATACTGTATCTAATGTCTCAACTTTGTAACAACTTTTTATCTATGTAATCACTATCCCTCTTTGGGGAATAAATCGTAAAATTATCAGTCTGTCTTCATGCTCTAAGAAACTAACTATGCGCTTTTTTAGATAATTGCTACTAATTTGGGGCTTGCTACGGACCCTCTTAATTAAATCATTGATTATGTGAACCGTAGCTGGTGGCAGCGTGGTGTGCTTGGTTGGTTGGGCTAGCTGGCAGTACGGAAGGGTCTTATATGCTGATTGGGTGGCTGAGACCAAAGCATTGATAATTCCCTTACTGCAGTTGTCTAATCACCTGTGCACAACAAGCAGCTGGCCGGCGACCAATTATCCTAGGTGTGGTTCCCTGACTGACCTGAGGATAAGGAGGGCGCCGGAGAGCTGCGAGTTCCAACGTGGAACTGAGAAAGTGGGATATACATAAATCCCCGCAGTTATTGGAAGGTGGTTAGCAGTGGTGGGGCATCCAAAATAGCCCCCCTGCGATAAATTGTTAGGGCAAGACTAGCTTACTGTATTTTTGTCACATGGTGCCAGTGGTGGGATAACTAAGATAAGCCCCCACTGTGCCTGTGATAGCCACGTGCCGGCAGTGAGTCGCGTCCCTCCGTCCGCTGTCATACCCATGTTAGCGGTGGGATCGTGACATATTGGTGGCAGAGTGGTGGGATGATCATAGAGCATTAGTGATTTGGTTTGAGCAATCATTCCTCTCACTAAAAACCTGCACGGTTCCTCCGGGAATCCTGCATCATAGGTTTTGGAGAACAGACTCAGTGCTTACTAGTCCTGAGACATTTGTGTGTACGTGCAAGTATTCCCTCCCTCCTCTTTGTTTTTCTATTCTACCTTTTATTTGGCAACCATGGCGGCAAAAGGAGAACACTGGTGCACACAGCAGAAAAAGGAAGCTCTAGCTGGAGTATGCACGTACTGAGGCATTGATGCCACAAACAAAACCAGAGACCAATTGATCATGGCTCTGGTACAGCTGGACAATGCCCAGAGCCCAGCGGGCACAGAAGCTGGCCCCAGCCAAGGTGGAGCTGCATTTGAGGTCCAACCACCGTATGCCGGCCCCACATGCAACTAGGCTAGGCTGGACCCCTAACTGAAAGCGGCCTTGGACGCACTCCCTGCCAAAGACCATGATGGACGTCTGAAGCTGATCCAGCAAGCTCAGGAGCGGAGCAGCGAGCCGAGCGGGAGGCGGAGAGAGCCGAGCACCAAGCACAGGCTGAGAGAGCCGAGCGCAGAGGGCCCATGAACTGGAGGTGCTCCAGCAGGGGGGGGATGCCCCCACAGCCCTGAGCAGCGAGCCCAGCAGCGCCCAGAGTCCTAAACTCCGGCCAGAGCATTTTCCCGTGATGGAAAAGGATGGGGACTTGGACACATTTCTGTGAGCCTTTGAGAAAGCCTGCAGACAGTACCAGCTGCCTAGAGAACAATGGGCCAGGTTCTTGACCCCAGGGCTAAAAGGCAAAGCTCTGGAGGCATTTGCTTCTCTTCCGCCAGAACAAGACAACAACTATGATGCCATAAAGAAGGCCCTGATGGCCAAATACTGGCTGACACCTGAGTTTGCTGGTCAGGCAGTGTGTGGAGGTCAAACCTGAGATGTCTGTGTTCAGACCTGGTTGGCCTTCATCTGCACCTGCTCCATCTGGCTGCACGGGAGTGATGCAGATATGCTTCAGGTATGGATTGCATTTGATATGGTCTTGCTTTTAAAACATTTAGGAGGCCGCAATGGCACAGTGAATAAATAAAAATGTAGAGTAGGACCCCCCATATGAGATTGCCTTGGCGTGGCGGGGTGGCTCAATATATTGATCAATATTTTGCTAAATGTCTCATTTTGAATGCAGTAAGATATGTGCATATGCACCTCATGCTATGCGTTCTGACCACTGGCAGTGCTGGCTCTTCTCTCTTTTTATTGCAAATTGGTTTTGTGGCTGACCACCACTGTTGCCGTGCACGCTGGGTCATGTTCGCCATCTTTTCTGTGTTTATTGTGATTGATCTAGGCTGCTGTGCACACTCACGGCAGCCCCGCCCTGCCCCAGGCTTTATTTATTTTTGCATCCATGTCTGAGCTTGCATTGCCCTTCATCTGTGTTTGCTGGTCAGGCAGTGTGTGGAGGTCAAACCTGAGATGTCTGTGTTCAGACCTGGTTGGCCTTCATCTGCACCTGCTCCATCTGGCTGCACGGGAGTGATGCAGATATGCTTCAGGCATGGATTGCATTTGATATGGTCTTGCTTTTAAAACATTTAGGAGGCCGCGATGGCACAGTGAATAAATAAAAATGTAGAGTAGGACCCCCCATATGAGATTGCCTTGGCGTGGCGGGGTGGCTCAATATATTGATCAATATTTTGCTAAATGTCTCATTTTGAATGCAGTAAGATATGTGCATATGCACCTCATGCTATGCGTTCTGACCACTGGCAGTGCTGGCTCTTCTCTCTTTTTACGGCTGACACCTGAAGTATACCAAAAGAAGTTTCAGAAGCTCCAACGTGGCCCACACGATAGCTATAGCGATGTGGTGCAAGGACTCAGGACCCACTTTGACCAGTGGATCCATGGACTGTCCATTGATTCCTTTGAGCTGCTACAGGACCTGATGATCAAAGACCAGTTCCTGCATCTCTGCCCAGCTGAGGTCTGACAGTTCATCCTGGACCGCGAACCAACGAATGCGGACAAAGCGGCGCAGATCGCCGACAACTATGAGGCCAACCGGAAGCCAGAGACGCGGAGGCCAGTCACCACCAGCTGGAGAGGGGGTAAGCCTGCAACCAACCCCAGTGCCTCAGCTAGCCATTCCTCCGGAGGCCCTGTCCCTTTTACCAAAACCAGGCCTACTACTGACAGTCGCCAGTGTTACAACTGCAGTCGGACTGGTCATATCAGTGCCACCTGTCCGGAAAAGCAGAAGACCCCCCTAGCCAAGGCCTCTGGGCCCAACGCCGCTGTTCTTTTCATGGGAGGTGTGGTTGGGAGGATTGACGACAACATTCAACCCGTCCGGGTGGGGGCCCATTGTTTTACGGGCCTCAGGGACACCGGGGCTGAACGAACCCTTATCCGTCCTGGACTGGTGGCCCCTGAAGAGTTTATTGATGGGAAAACCCTGACTGTCACCGGGATCGGGGGTACCCGCTGTCTCTTGCCTGTGGCCCGGGTATTTCTTGATTGGGGTGCTGGGAGCGGGGTGAGGGAAGTGGGAGTGTCTGAAAACCTGCCCACTGATGTTTTCTTGGGGACTGACTTGGTGAGGTTGGTTGCATACTACGTCCCTGACACCCCTCCCCAATCTGGTAATAACGTTAACCCTGATGATGATGACGCTGATAATGATGAAGAGAATGTGTTACCTGCTAATGCCTTGATGAGCAATGATGCAACTAATAACCATTCTCTCCCCAGGAATGATGCTGATGGTGATGTAAAAGTACCAAAGAAATCTGATAACCATTCTTTTCCTAGGAATGATGATGATGATGTATCTGTGCTGACTGAACCTGTTAACCATTTCCTTGAAATGGTAGATGTGTTCACAGGTACCGAAGTGCTCAGCCACATCACTCTGCGGAGTGGAGACGGCTGAGGAACCCCTGGCAGGAGCAAACAACGGTGCTCAAGGAAATGGGGAGGTGCAAGGGGACCATGAGGAAGGTAATGCCATGCAACTGACCAGTGCCACCGACCGAGGAAGGTAACTGGCCCATAAGCAGCACTGCTCCTGAAGTGTTGGGGGTGGATGGGGAGGTAGAGCCCATGGCAGCGCTGGCTGGAGGGTCTGTAGAAATCCCCGAGGAAACAGCATACATAGCAGCTGTCGCACGCAGTCAGAGTGCCCAGATCGCAGGTAGCGCCCTGCCCTCTGGACCCTCTTCTGCTACAAGAGAGAATGAACCAGAGGTGAACCCAGAGCAGGTTCCAGACGGTCCCAGTAAGGAAGGAACCCTGACATCACTTCTGGCTGCCTCCAGCCAGGAGTTCCAGGCTGCTCTGCACTCAGATGCGAGCTTGGAGAAATTGAGAGATCTCGCCAAGATGCTCACCTCCGAGCCTGATAAGGAGAGGGTGTTCTGGGAATGAGGAAGGTTGTACCGGGAGACAGTACCCGGGGAATCCCTAAAGGAGTGGTTGAGGGAGAGACAGCTGGTCGTCCCCTATCAGTTCAGAACTGAGTTGTTGCGGATTGCCCATGAGATTCCACTCGCTGGACACTTGGGGATCAGCAAAACAAAGGCACGGCTGTCTCAACACTTCTATTGGCCCAAGATGGGGACAGACATCACAAAATACTGCCGCTCCTGTGCCACCTGTCAAAAAGTGGGTAAGGCGGGGCCTGCTCTTAAGGCTCCCCTTATCCCTTTGCCGGTGATAGGAGCCTTTCCAGAGAATCTCGGTGGACATTGTAGGCCCGCTGGCCGTTCCCAGCAGCTCTGGAAAGCAATACATTCTCATCGTAGTAGACTACGCTACCCGGTACCCAGAGGCAGTAGCTCTGTCTACAACCAGGGCAGATAAGGTGGCTGATGCACTGGTGACCATCTTTTCAAGGGTAGGATTTCCCAGGGAGATGCTTACCCATCAAAGGACCCAATTCATGTCTCGCCTAATGGAGGCTCTCTGTAAGAAAATGCAGGTGCAGCACCTGGTATCAAGTGCGTATCACCCACAGACCAATGGTTTGTGTGAACGCTTCAATGGAACCCTCAAACAGATGCTCCACATGCTGGTTGAGACCCAAGGGTGCGACTGGGAGCGGTACCTTACACACCTGCTGTTCGCTTACAGAGAAGTTCCGCAGGCCTCGACGGGGTTCTCCCCCTTCGAGCTCCTGTATGGCAGGGGAGTCCGGGGACCCCTTGGGTTGATAAGAGAATCCTGGGAAGATGAGCCAAACCCCACAGAAGTGTCCATCATGGATTATGTCATGCGCTTCCGTGACAAGATGCAGACCTTGACGCAGTTGGTGCATGACAACATGACGCAGGCTCAGGCTGACCAGAAGCATTGGTACGACCAGAACGCCCGGGAGCGGACCTACCAGGTGGGTCAAAAGGTGTGGGTGCTGGTCCCCGTACCAACGGATAAGCTTCAGGCAGCCTGGGAAGGCCCATATGTCGTCCACCCACAGCTCAATCCGGTCACCTACGTGGTCACGCTTGACCATGCTCGGGGTAGGCGCAAGGCATTTCACGTCAATATGCTGAAGGCTTACCACGAACGTGAAGCTTGCGTCCTACCGGTCTGCAACCTGCCCGAGGATGGGGAGGAGGATTCCCTCTTTGACATGCTGGCCCAAGCCAAGGCCAATGGGACCATTGAGGACATGGAGATAAGGGATTTGTTAACCGTAACCCAGCGGTCGCCGTTATTGGCGACCCTGGACCTCTTCCAGGCCGTGTTCACTAACCGACCTGGGAGGACGGAGTTAGCGGTTCATGAGGTGGACACCGGGAATCACGCTCCACTACAGCGAACACCTTATTGGATCTCTGAGGAGGTGCAACAGGTTATGCTCCAAGAGATCGATGAGATGTTAAGGCTGGGGGTGATTCGATGGTCCAAAACCACATGGGCCTCACCTGTAGTCCTCGTGCCTAAAAAGGATTGAACCACCCGGTTCTGCGTGGACTACAGGGGGCTCAATGCCATCACAACCTCTGATGCACACCCGATGCCGCGCATCGAGGATCTGCTTGAGCGGTTGGCAAAAGCAAAATACATATCCATCACGGATCTGAGTCGGGGATACTGGCAGATCCCCCTGAGCCCAGAGGTGCAGGAGAAATCCACCTTTATCACCCCCTTTGGACTGTACGAGTCCACTGTCATGCCCTTCGGCATCAAAAATGCCCCTGCCACTTTCCAGTGGATGGACAACCAACTGCTTCGGGGACTGGAGGAGTACACGGTGGCGTACTTGGAAGACATTGCCATCTTCAGTTCCACTTGGGAGGAACACCTTCAGTATCTCTGGGTCGCCCTCCCAGGGCTGTGGGGTACTCGGTACCGGGCCGGTGTCAGTGGGATGTGTCACGGCAGCTGTGACCCAGTCCGTGGCCCTGGGTGCCCAAATCAATGGTGGTTTGAGATATAGTTTATGTGATAGTTCGTGACTCCACCTGTGGTGTTTGGCAAGCAAATGTTAAGCCAACGCTGCGTGCAGATCCTCTGAGGCTGATGGTGTGTTGCAGCATAGATGGTGTAGCTCCCCACAGGTGAGGCTGTAACCCCAGGGCAGTGTATAGGCGCAGGCGGTGTGAGGAATGTTGGTACCCAGATGTAGCAGCGCTGACGGTGTTGGCGCACAAATGAATGGAAGACACCAGGGCTTGCAGTTCCAAAGCTTTACTCACAGTTCGTGGTACACACTGGTGCCTGCCTCCGTGCCGTGTCCTCCGGGGTAGAGACTCAATCAACCTCCCGGGCAAGTCAGGATTCTCCTCTCCAACACCCCGCCAACATGTACCTTTCCTGAACGACTCCTCTATTGCGCCTTTTAGTGTGAAGAGCTCCAGTACCATGGTACTCTGAAGTTCCTCCTGTCAGATGTTCCTAACAACTCTACTTGTATGACAGACAGCTGTAGCCTCTGTCGGGGACTCCCTTCTCTGGAGTCCTGGCTCTCTATTCAGTTGCTGTTGTGCCCCAAGTCTTGGATGGGAGTAGTGCATTTACAGCCAACTACTCAACCGGTGTCTGCTGCAGAACCATAAGTGTCCATACAACCTCGGGGACCGGGCCCCGGCCTTGCGCTGAGAAACTATAGGCAGGGCTCCTCTTCCAACCCACAACTCCTCTCTATTCTCCTACTCCTTCGTTCCGCGCTGTTCCTTCTCTCTCTTATGGAAGCTTAGGTTGCAGTTCTACGTCTTTCTCCTGTTCCTTTCCCGTGCCAGCTGGCTCAGGTCACTGAGGCAGCCGCAGCACTCCTTCCTCCATCCCTTCTTCCAGGGATCCTCACTCCTCTCCGAGTGACTTCCTACCCGACTGACCTTCTGTCAGACTGAACTGTAATTCTAAACCTTCCCAACCTTTTATATATCTCAACTCCACCCACCTCCCAGCACATCTCGTGTTACGAAGCAAGGACCCACGAATGGTGCTCTACTATTCTCTAAGCATGAAGCCGCAATGTGGTCTGTTATGAACGAGTCACCGTAGGAGGCAAAAACAGAAATACTAGCTAAGTCCAGAAAACCAGAGAAGTTGGCAGCTATCGGATTGCAGACCCCTGAACCTATCAACAACAACTAGCAGTAGCCGTGGGGGGTTCCTACGGTGCCCTAGACCCCTCGATCACAGCCGGAGAACTAAATAGCCTAAAGACAGAAAGGGAAATCTAAACTGCCCCAGAGCAGACCCCAAAGCAATAGGCAGCCCCCAACATATAATGACGGTGAAGCAAGATGAAAAAACACTAACACAGATAGAAAGATAGGCTGAGCAAATGATGGGGCCCAAGCTAACTAAATAGGACAGGATAGAAAAGCTGCTGTCTGCAATCCGCAAAAAACGCTATAAAAAAATGAGCCAACAGACTGATAGGGAAAAAAAGCCCTGAAGATGCTAGGCTTCAAAAAGACTATATCAGTACTCTGGTATTTTCTGAAGACAGAGCAAAAAGACAAAAAGGAATTCAGCTCACCCCCAGCAGGGAATGGCAGAAATCCAGAAAAACAAGGCAAAACAAAACCAAAACACAAATGCAAAAAGCAGAGCAGAAAACTTAGCCTTTGAGGAGCAGGAATCAGACTGGTCTCCTAGAATCCATCAGAGAAATCACCAGCAAGGCAGAAACGCGTCGGCTGCCTTATATCCAGTCAGCAATTCCCGTCACCCAGTCATCATCTATCTGCTCAGGTGCTTGGTAATCAGCTTCACTACCTTCCTTCACCAGAAGAGGGAGTTCATCAGACCTCAATGGTGAAGAGGAAAATTAACTCACAACAGTGGTCAGTGCTGAACTATCCTGTGTGTGGGATGCAGGTGTTGGAGTGTGGAAAGGAGTTCCCAACTTACCTAGGTGGTGGGGCACTACACCTTAGGAGAAGGTGCAGTACCTCTGTGGCGACTGAGTCTCAGGGGCGCCACATCTCCAGGAGGTGCTCAAGCGTCTTCACCAGGCAGGCCTGACTATCAAGCCGGGAAAGTGCCAGATGGGCATGAGCGAGGTCCGCTACCTGGGGCACCAGGTAGGCGGGGGTTCCATAAGTCTGGAGCCGGAAAAGTTGGATGCAATCATGTCCTGGCCCACCCCCAGGACCAAGAAACAGGTGAAGTCCTTCTTGGGCACTGCAGGGTACTATAGGCGGTACGTACAGGACTATAGCGCCCTTGCAAAACCCTTGACTGACCTCACCAAGCAGAGGCTACCCCAAACAGTCAACTGGACAGATGACTGTGAGTTGGCCTTCCAAGCTTTGAAAACAGCCCTGTGTAATTCTCCAGTGTTGAAAGCAGTCAACAGCAGTCGCCCGTTTCTGGTACAGACTGACGCCAGTGAGTTTGGCCCCGGTGCTGTGCACAGCCAGGTCGACACACGGAGCAAGGAGCACCCCGTGTTGTACCTGAGCCAGAAATTTTTGCCGAGGGAAGTTGCATACTCCACCATCGAGAAGGAATGCCTGGCCATGGTGTGGGCACTGCAATGTTTGCAGCCCTAAATGTTCGGGCGCACCTTCATGGTGGTAACCGACCACAATCCTCTGAGCTGGCTGCACACAGTGTCCGGAACCAATGGAAGTTTACTTCGCTGGAGCCTTGCCCTTCAACAGTACGACTTTACCGTACAACACAAAAGGGGCAGCGAGCATGGTAATACCGATGGGTTGTCCCGCTGGGGCGAAGCCGCTGAGGTGCGCATGGCGGATTATCGTCAGGTTATGCCTCCGTAGCACACTCTAAAAGGGGGAGGTGTAATGTTAAGATATGTCTGTAAAGTATGATTTTGCTGGAACCTTCCAGAATCTTCCATTCTATGAGAAATCTGCCTGCCACAGCTGCGACCCCCTCCTCTTTTTGCCCACAGCTTACACAGGCACAGACCAGTGTCTCTCCGCTGGCAGCTCTGTAAAACCTGAAACTTCAGTGAGAATTCTTCTCTCTCTCCCTTTCCCCCCTACAAGGATTGTTAATTAAGCTGAGTGGAAAGAGTGTCTTTGTCCTGGCCATGAGGCTGGATACAGGTATAGGTAATATTAAAAGAAGCTTTAGCGTGCACTTCACTCGCGGCAGAGTTATAAAAATCACATCCCTGCGTAGGACACGAAACCAGCTTTCTAACCCCTAATTTTCACGGTTCTAACACCACCAGAAGCTGAGATATGGATTACTCCCAAACAGTATAACGGAACTACGGCATGCTTGGTGTCTAATTATTGTATTCGTCAAACTACAATGAATGATACCATATGCTTTTTTATACGAGCTTTCCTCGTCTAGATACAGTTATTATAAGTTTGTAAGTAGATTGTAACTTCCAGAGTAAGTGGGCTGAACCTCCCCGGCCAACTCCTTCTGTGATGTCACACAGCAGAGGCCATAAGGCTTGCCAGTGTTCAACCCAACCAGTGGAGCTGGAGTTTTCATGCTGAAAGGACCTACCAGATGTCTGGGGATGTATGGCTGCTGCCCATCCCCCTAGCACATGGCTGCCTAAAGACATTTAAGCAACTGTAAGTTTTAATTTCTGCCTTTCATCCCTGTTATTTTATATTTGCCATGTACATATCTAATGTCTCAACTTTGTAGCAACTTTTTATCTATATAATCACTGCCCTCTTTGGGGAATAAATTGTAAAATTATCAGTCTGTCTTCATGCTCTAAGAAACGAACTATGCGCCTTTTTTAGATAATTGCTACTAATTTGGGGGTTTGCTACGGACCCTCTTAATTAAATCATTGATTAAGTGAATCGTAGCTGGTGGCAGCGTGGTGTGCTTGGTTGGTTGGGCTAGCTGGCAGTACGGAAGGGTCTTATATGCTGATTGGGTGGCTGAGACCAAAGCATTGATAATTCCCTTACTGCAGTTGTCTAATCGCCTGTGCACAACAAGCAGCCAGCCGGCAACCAATTATCCCAGGTGTAGTTCCCTGACTGACCTGAGGATAAGGGGGGCGCCGGAGAGCGGCGAGTTCCAACGTGGAATTGAGAAAGTGGGATATACATAAATCCCCGCAGTCATTGGAAGGTGGCTAGCAGTGGTGGGGCATCCAAAATAACCCCCCTGCGATAAATTGTAACGGCATGACTAGCTTGCTGCATTTTTGTCACATGGTGCCAGTGGTGGGATAACTAAGATAAGCCCCCACTGTGTCTGTCTCCGAGTGGAGAAAATACGTGGGGAAATGGTAGAACAGTTACTGGTGCCTCAGACATATCGAAGGCTGGTAATGGATTTAGCGCATGCTATGTACTTGGGGGGCATTTTGGCCAAAAGAAGACCCTCGACCGAATTCTGCAGCGATTTTACTGGCCAGGGGTTCATGAAGTTAAACGGTACTGTAGCTCCTGTCCAGTATGCCAGGTAACCAGTCCCCAGCCTCACTTTCGGAGCCCTTTGGTGCCTTTGCCAATTATAGAGGTACCCTTCGAGAGAGTGGTCATGGACCTGGTGGGGCCTCTCAATGAGTCGGCAAGGGGACACCAACACATTTTTGTAGTTCTAGACTATGCTACCCGATATCCTGAGGCCATTCCTCTGCGCCACACATCAGCTAAGCTTATAGCAAAGGAACTCATGGGTATGTTTTCACGGGTGGGAATTCCGCAAGAGATTTTAACAGACCAGGGAACCCCCTTTATGTAAAAAATTATGAAGGAACTCTGCCGATTGTTAAATGTTAAACAGTTGCGCACCTTGGAACTATTGTACGGCAGACATCCACGGGGCTTACTAGATAAAGTCAAAGAGGCCTGGGAGAACCAACCTACTCCCCACAAAAGTGTGATAGAACATGTTGCAAAAATGCAAGAGAGAATGGAGACAGTCCTACCATTGGTCCGGGAACATATGGAGGCAGCACATCGGTCACCATTGTAGGCATTTACTACAGGCCGCCTGTGCAAGCTGAAGATATGGATGAACTCTTTATGCATCAAATGGCCAAGTTCTCCAAAAAATATGACATAGTTGTCATGGGAGATTTCAACTATCCAGACATTTGTTGGGAATCTCTCTCAGGCAAAACTAACAGGTCAAGGAAATTCTTATCCTCTCTTGCTGACAACTTTATCTAAAGGTAGGGGAGAAAACAAGGGGAACTGCTACCTTGGATCTAATCCTTATAAACAGGGAGGAAATGGTTGAGGAGGTAAAAGTGGCTGGAACCCTAGGAGGTAGCGACCATGCTATTTTAGAATTTTGGATAACTAGAGGCGGAAGACCTGTGAAGACTCAGACGTCAAGGTTAGATTTCAGAAAGGCAGATTTTAAGGGATTCAGAAAGATAATTGGAGGGATCCAATGGCTGGATATCCTTAAAGACAAAAATGTCCAGGAAGGATGGGAAATCTTGAAAAATGAAATTCTCAAAGCACAGTTGTTAACAATTCCGAAAAGAGGGAAGAATAGGAAGCATTTAAGGAAACCAGGATGGGTGAACACAGAACTTAAGCACATGCTAAAAAGGAAGAAAAAAATGTTTATAAAATGGAAAGAGGGAGGCATATCTAAAGAAGAATATAATGCTGTCTGCAGAACCTGCAGGGCACAAATCAGATTAGCTAAAGCTGAAAATGAATTGAGGCTTGCAAGACATGTCAAAAGCAATAATAAAGGATTTTGGGGATATGTCAAAAGTAAAAGAAAAGTCAAAGATGCTATAGGATTTTTACAGGATGAAAATGATGAAATGGTAAGACAGGATGTTGAGAAGGCTGAACTTTTAAATTCCTATTTTGCATCTGTTTTCTCTCAGAAAGGAAATGTAACACCAACTGTTATTCACTGTCCTATTAAGGGAATAGAAGAATCCAGGATATCTATAAACAGAAAGATAGTGAGGAAACACTTAGCTAACCTAAATGAATTCAAGTCTCCAGGTCCAGATGAATTACACCCCAGAGTACTGAAGGAGATAGCAGAAGAAATTTTTGAACCCCTCTCCATAATCTTTGAAAATTCTTGGAGAACAGGAGAAGTGCCAGAAGACTGGAGAAGAGCAAATGTTGTTCCTATCTTCAAAAAGGGGAAGAAGGTGGACCCAGGCAACTATAGGCCGGTGAGTCTGACTTCTATACCAGGAAAGATCTTTGAACAAATTATTAAACAACATGTATGTCAATACCTGGATAAGAATGAAGTGATCAAACAGAGTCAGCATGGGTTTGTAACTAATAAGTCATGTCAGACTAACTTAATTTCCCTCTATGACGGTATCACTGATTGGGTGGATCAAGGAAATGCTGTAGATATAGTATATCTTGACTTCAGCAAAGCATTTGACAAAGTCTCTCATACAATCCTTATTGAAAAAATGACTAAGTATGGAATGGACAAGGCAACTGTTAGGTGGATTCATAACTGGCTTAGTGATCGGACCCAAAGAGTGGTCGTAAATGGCTGCACATCCAGTTGGAAGAATGTCTCAAGTGGGGTACCACAGGGCTCTGTCCTGGGCCCTGTATTGTTCAACATCTTTATCAACGATTTAGATGAAGGAATTGAGGGTAAACTGATTAAATTTGCTGATGACACAAAACTAGGAGGGATAGCTAATACTAGAGAAGAGAGAAAGAGGATTCAAAAAGATTTAAATAAACTGGAGAAGTGGGCAGCAACTAACAGAATGGTTTTTAACAGGGAGAAATGCAAAGTACTACATCTGGGCAATAAAAATGAAAAAAGCATATATAGAATGGGAGGAATAGGGCTAAGTGACAGCACATGTGAAAAAGACTTGGGTATACTAATAGATCACAGACTGAATATGAGTCAACAGTGTGATGCAGCAGCAAAAAAGGCAAATGCAATTCTAGGATGTATTAACAGAAGCATACAGTCTAGATCACGTGAAGTCATTATTTCCCTCTACTCCTCTTTGGTCAGACCTCATCTGGAATATTGTGTCCAGTTTTGGGCACCACATTTTAAAAAAGACATCAACAAACTGGAGCAAGTTCAGAAAAGAGCGACCAGAATAGTGACCGGTCTGCAAACCCTGTCTTATGAGGAAAGGTTGCAGGATTTGGGAATGTTTAGTTTGCAAAAGAGAAGACTGAGAGGAGACTTAATAGCTGTCTACAAATATCTAAAGGGCTGTCACATTGTAGAAGGATCAACTTTATTCTCATTTGCACAAGGAAAGACTAGAAGCAATGGGATGAAACTGAATGGGAGGAGACACAGATTAGATATTAGAAAAAACTTTTTGACAGTTAGAGTGATCAATGAGTGGAACAGGCTGCCACGAGAAGTGGTGAGTTCTCCTTCAATGGAAGTCTTCAAACAGAGGCTGGACAGACATCTGACTGGGATGATTTAGCGAATCCTGCTTTCAGCAGGGGGTTGGACCAGATGGCCCAGGAGGTCCCTTCCAACTCTACGATTCTACGATTCTATGATTCTATGATTCTATGGTCACAGAGTCGGGTCTATAACCGGGAGGCTCGGGTAAGAACCTTTAGCCCTGGGGATCGAGTTTTGGTGCTTGTGCCTACCGTAGATAGCAAATTTTTCGCAAGGTGGCAGGGACCCTACGAGATCATGGAGAAGGTGGGACCAGTAGACTACAAGGTACACCAACCAGGTCGGAGAAAGCCAGAACAGGTTTACCATATTAACGCCTTAAGCCCCAAGGGTGGTTCGCGCGTTAATGACCAAGGCCAATTTTTACAATTCTGACTACTGTCCCTTTATGAGGTAATAACTCTGAAACGCTTCCATGGATCCCGGTGATTCTGACAATGTCTTCTCGTGACATATTGTACTTCATGTTAGTGGTAAAATTTCATTCAAATAACTTGCGTTTATTTGTGAAAAAAATGGAAATTTGGCGAAAATTTTGAAAATTTCGCAATTTTCCAGCTTTGAATTTTTATGCCCTTAAATCACAGAGATACGGCACACAAAAAACTTAATAAATAACATTTCCCACATGTTTACTTTACATCAGCACAATTTTGGAACCAAAATTTTTTTTTGTTAGGAAGTTATAAGGGTTAAAAATTGACCAGCGATTTCTCATTTTTGCAACACCATTTTATTTTTACGGACCACATCACATTTGAAGCCACTTTGAGGGGTCTATATGATAGAAAATACCCAAAAGTGACACCATTCTAAAAACTGCACCCCTTAAGGTGCTCAAAACCATATTCAAGAAGTTTATTAACCCTTTAGGTGCGTCACGGGAATTTTTTGAATACTTAAAAAAATGAACATTTAACTTTTTTCACTAAAAAAATAATTCAGGTTCAATTTTTTTTATTTTACGAAGGGTAACAGGAGAAATTGGACTGCAAAAGTTATTGTGCAATTTGTCCTGAGTACGCTGATACCTGTATGTGGGGGGAAACCACTGTTTCGGCGCATGGCAGAGCTCGGAAGGGAAGGAGCGCCGTTTGACTTTTTCAATGCAAAATTGGCTGAAATTCAGATCAGACGCCATGTCGCGTTTCGAGAGCCCCTGATGAACCTAAACAGTGGAAACCCCCCAAGTGACCCCATTTTGGAAACTAGACCCCCCAAGGAACTTATCTAGATATGTGGTGAGAACTTTGAACCCACAAGGGCTTCACAGAAGTTTATAACATACAGCGGTACAATTAAAAAATCATATTTTTTCCACAAAAATGATCTTTTCACCCCCAATTTTTATGTTTCCAAGGGTAACAGGACCCTAAAAGTTATTGTGCAATTTGTCCTGAGTACGCCGATACCCGATATGTTGGTGTAATTGACTATTTGGGTGCATGGCAGAGCTCGAAAGGGAAGCAACGCCATTTGACGTTTTTGGCTGGAATTGAGATCGGACACCATGTCGCGTTTGGAAAGCCCCTGATGTACCAAAACAGTAGAAACCCCCCACAAAAGACACAATTTTGGAAACTAGACCCCCCAAGGAACTTATCTAGATGTGTGCTGAGCACTCTGAACCCCCCAGTGCTTCACAGGCGGGCATGAAAATAAAAAAATCGTATTTTTTTCACAAACATGATCTTTTAGTCACCATTTTTTTCATTTTCCCAAGGGTACAAGGAGAAATTGGACCCCAAAAGTTGTTGTCCAGTTTGTCCTGAGTACGCTGATACCTCATATGTGGGAGAAAACTACTGTACGGGCACACGTCGGGGCTCGGAAGGGAAGTAGTGACGTTTTGTAATGCAGACTTTGATGGAATGGTCTGTGGGTGTCATGTTGCTTTTGGAGAGCCACAGATGTACCTAAACAGTGGAAACCCCCCACAAGTGACCCCATTTTGGAAACTAGACCCCCTAAGGAACTTATCTAGATGAGTGGTGAGCACTTTGAACCCCCCAGTGCTTCACAGAAGTTTATAACAACCGGGCGTGAAAATAAAAATATCGTATTTTTTCAACAAACATCATCTTTTAGTCCCCATTTTTTTATTTTCCCAAGGGTAACAGGAGAAATTGGACCCCAAAAGTTGTTGTCCAATTTGTCCTGAGTACGCTGACACCCCATATGTGGGCAAAAACTACTGTATGGGCACACGTCGGGGCTCGGAAGGGAAGTAGTGATGTTTTGGAATGCAGACTTTGATGGAATGGTCTGCGGGTGTCATGTGCATTTGGAGAGCCCCTGATGTACCTAAACTATTGAAACTCCCCACAAGTGACCCCATTTTGGAATCTAAACCCCCCACGGAACTTATCTAGATGTGTGGTGAGCACTTTGAACCCCCAAGTGCTTCACAGAAGTTTATATCGCCTGGGCGTGAAAATAAAAAAATCATTTTTTTCCACAAAAATATTTGTGCCCCCAATTTTTTATTTTCCTAAGGGTAACAGGAGAAATTGGACCCCAAAAGTTGTTTTGCAATTTGTCCTGAGTATGCTGATACCCTATATGTGGGGGTAAAACACTGGTTGGGCGCATGGCAGAGCTTGGAAGGGAAGGAGCACCATTTGACTTTTTCAACGCAGAATTGGCTGGAATTGAGATCAGATGCCATGTTGCATTTGGAGAGCACCTGATGTGCCCAAACAGTGGAAACCCCCCAGTTATAACTCCAACCCTAACCCCAACATACCCCTAACCCTAATATGAGACCTAACCCTAGCCCTAACACTAACCCTAGCCCTAACCCTAAACCTAACCCTAACGGGAAAATGGAAATAAATACATTTATTTTATTTTATTATTTTTCTCTAACTAAGGGGGTGATAACGGGGGGTTTGATTTACTATTTATGGCGGTTTTTATGTTTGGCGGCTGTCGCACGCTAAATGATGCTTTTTATTGTAAAAATAGTTTTTGCATCACCACATATTGAGAGCTATAATTTTTCCATATTTTGACCCACCGAGTCATGTGAGGTCTTATTCTTTGCGGGACGAGTTGATTTTTTTATTGATACCATTTTCTGTGCGTGACTTTTTTTATCGCTTTTTATTCCGATTTTTGGGACGCAGAAAGAACAAAAACCAGCGTTTCATGAATTTCTTTTGGGGGGGTGCGTTTACACCGTTCCGCGTGCGGTAAAATTTATAAAGCGCTTTTATTCTTCGGGTCGTTACGGTTACAGCGATACCTCATTTAGGTCGTTTTTTTATGTTTTGTCGGTTTTTTGCAATGAAAACAATTTTATATAAAAAATAATTATATTTGCATCGCTTTATTCTGCGAGCTATAACTTTATTTTTTTGCGGATGATGCTGTATGGCAGCTCATTTTTTGTGGGACAAAATGACGTTTTCAGAGGTACCATGGATATTTATATGCGTCTTTTTGATCGCGCGTTATTTTCCTGAAGAAGGAATCCGTTGATTCAGAAACGCATTGGATGTTTTTTGAGCTTCACCGCTCTCCATAGCTAGTCACGTGAGTCATCACGTGACTGTGACGTCACGCAAGGTCCTGCGGACCTTGTCAGCTTTACTCTACGTGCGTCGCTACCGCCTTCAGCCCAGGCGGGCGCACTGCAGACAGGACGCTTGTCTCCGGCCGGGACAGCGTCCGTAACCCAAAGCATTAGTCCCTTTTCTTCATCTGGTGACTATATCTTGGATTTTATACGAATCATCGTTATCGTTCTATTGGAACTTTCTTTCCACAGGACCTGGGCCGCTAAGTACTACTAGTTTAAAGCAGCTGACCTCAAGGTAACCTTTTTTCCTATGGACAGTTTCTTCTCTTGGTTCCATGGTGAGCTTTGCACATGTTGTGTATACATATAATTTGAATTACATCTTTTTATTCTTCTATTTTGAAGTTTATGGCAAAGTGTCAAGTGGGCGATGCCTGACTCTTAACGCCGTTTTCAGGTTTGCAACTTAGTTTTTCATCTCCACCGCAAGGGGGAGTCTAGTATCTATACAGTTCTATCTCTGAGCGCAAATATTAAATTTTCATTTGTATTATTCACTTATTTGGACTAATTTTGTGGTATTGTCCTAATATTTTGCTGCTGAGTAGACTGTAGCGCCAGCGACATTTATTATTTCACTTTTTGTTCGGTGGTATGATAATAAATCATTATTTTTTGCTTTCTTTTTTTTTTTTAAAGGGGTTCGCTAAAGGGGTTAACTAATGGGACAGTTTTATAGGGAGGGTCGCTACGGACGCGGCGATGCCAAATATGTGTACTTTTATTGTTTTGTTTTTTTTTATTTTCAAAAAATGAATTTATTGGGGAATATTTTTTTTTTTTTACCAATTTATTTAGCGATTTTTTTAAAAATTATTTTTACACTTTTTTTTTTTTTTTTTTTTACTTTATTACATAGTCCCAGGTGGGACATCACTGTCCTGTGACAGATCAGCGATCTGTCACAGGCAGTTCTGCAGACTTCCTCATGCCTGCGCTTTGCAGGCAGTGAGGAAGTCAGCTCCATACAGGCCCCCGAAGGCCCCCCGTCTCCATCTTGTAGGGAAGGAGTCCCCCGCAGCAGCGCTGCACATTGCACTGCTGTGGGGGGCTCAGGGAAGCACGGAGGGAGCCCCCTCCCTGCCGATGCTTCCCTTTAACCCCCGGTACACCGCGATCGTGTTTGATCGCGGTGTACAAGGGGTCAACGTGTCGGGGGCGGTCCGTGACCACCCCTGACACATTGTGCCGGCTGTCAGCTGTGATAATCAGCTGACACCTGGCCGCGATCAGCGGCGCTCACCACGTCGGCGCCGCTGATCGCATTAGACGTACTATCCCGTCCTTGGGAATTAAGTCCCAGGGCACATGGATGGGGTAGTACCTCTAATTGCAGGAAGAGGTTAATTTGCTTAAACCCTGGAAAGATAGAGAGCACCTCGGTGGGGATAGTCCGCTGCCAACATTTCAGATGGAAAAGGCTCCGTTACCTCGGGGTGAGGCAGGAGAAGCCCAACCCGCAGTCAAAATTGCAGATACTTTGTCTCCTAAACAGGTTCAGGAGGTCCGGGACTTCATCAGCCAAAATACAGATGATTTTTCGGAGCTCCCTGGACGCACCTCCCTAATCCAACATGACATTGTCACAGAGCCACAGGCCAAGGTCCGATTAAAGCCATATCGAGTGCCTGAGGACCGGCGACAAGCCATCTCGGAAGAGGTAAAAATGATGCTACAGTTAGGGGTCATAGAAGAGTCTCAGAGTGAGTGGGCCAGCCGAATAGTTCTAATACCCAAGCCTGATGGGTCTCTAAGATTCTGTAATGATTTGAGAAAACTCAATGACATTTCAAAGTTTGACGCCTTCCCCCGGCCCCGGGTTGATGAGTTGATAGAGCGCTTTGGGCAAGCACGGTATTTTACAACTCTGGACCTCACAAAAGGTTATTGGCAGGTACCCCTAACAGAGGCGGCGAAGGGAAAGACGGCGTTTATAACACCTGAGGGGCTGTTCCAGTATAAGATGTTACCCTTTGGGTTGCATGGCACTCCAGCAACGTTCCAGCGGTTAATGGATATTGTTCTCCGTCCCCATCGCCGCTATGCCTCAGCCTATCTAGATGATATTATTGTGTTCAGCACCGATTGGGAAAGCCACTTAGCAAAAGTACAGGCAGTGGTAGACTCCCTGCGACAAGCAGGGCTAACTGCCAACCCAAAGAAGTGTTTCATAGGGTTGGAGGAAGCCCGGTACTTGGGTTATGTCATTGGGAGGGGAGTTCTCAAGCCCCAAGAGAAGAAGGTCGAGGCAATTCAGAACTGGCCCCGTCCCCTCACAACAATGCAGATAAACGCTTTTTGGGGTTTGGTGGGATATTACAGGCGATTCATTCCCAACTTTGCAACCCTGTCCGTGCCTTTAACAGATTGTTTAAAAGGAAAAAAAATCTGTGATGGTCCACTGGAATGATCAGTTAGAGGAGGCCTTTACAAAATTAAAAGGGGTATTGTGTGGTACACCAGTCCTGATCACTCCAAATTTCAAAAAAGAGTTCGTGGTGCAGACTGATGCCTCTGAGATAGGCCTCGGTGCCGTACTGTCTCAGGAAGTTAACGGGGAAGAGCATCCCGTAAGTTTCCTAAGCCGGAAGCTTACCCCAGCTGAAACCCGGTACAGTATTGTAGAGAGAGAGTGCCTGGCCATCAAGTGGGCACTGGAATCGTTGCGCTACTATTTGCTGGGGAGAACATTTTGGTTGGTGACAGATCATTCCCCTCTTACGTGGATGAGTCAAGCTAAGGAGAGGAATGCTCGAGTCACCAGGTGGTTCCTGTCCCTGCAACACTTTAAATTTTCAGTAGAACATCGCGCAGGCAGACTAGAGGGGAATGCAGATGCCCTGTCCAGAGTTCACTGTATGGCATGTGTCCACCCCTCTAGGGTTGAACATAGGGGGGAGGTATGTGGTACAGTAAAGGGTGTTTTACTGGATGGAAGATATGCTTCTCCTAGCAGATTAATGTTTGGCTGGGTTTTTCCTTAAAGACGGGACCTGCGATGATGTCAGGGTCACGTGATGAGCCCATGTGATGTCTACCTCACTGGTGGGAGGGGTTAGGCCCTATGTAATGGAGGTTGGTAAATGCCACAGTGGGAGTTTGTTTCTGGAAACTACAGGGACTTGTGTGGACGCAGCCTGCAACTTGTATATAGGATTCCCGTGCTGCAGGACTGTTGCAGCAAGACTCGGAAGAACCCCGGGAATGGCACCTGGCAGATGCCGCAGGACCTGGCAGCCGCTTAGTTACGCCCATGCCATGCAAGGGGTGAATCTGAGACCAGTGGTTCTCCAAGCTGGAGTATGTGTTTTATTTCACTCATGTTTTGTTAAGCTGCTGGTTACTGAGTGACATTAAAACCACTGAAATTGGACTTTATGCCTCTGTGTTGCCTCGTTACTGCCACCCAGCTATTGCCTACCAGAGCGAATCCCTACAATATTTACATCAAAATAATGTGCCAGTAAAAGAGGAGGAAAGGTGCATGTGCTCTGGTCTGCCAGCCCCAATGCACGTTTCACCCACGCGCCCCCTGATGAAACCTGTGGGTGAAACGTGCGTTGGTGCTGGTGGACCAGAGCACATGCACTTTACCTTCTCTTTTACTGGCACATCATTTTGATGTTGGTATACTAGGGTACACTATGGTGCTTTCCACAAGAGAATAATCAGCCTCTCCCACGAAAATCAGAAGTTTCAGATAAATTTGCTTTACTGCAAACAGGCATAAAAAACTTAGACTTTTTTTCTAGGATGAATTTTAATTTTTTTACCTTATTTTATATTTCTTTCTTTCATCTTTATATGTATGACCTCAGTAACATGCAGAGTGAACATATACAATCCCTATAAAAACTATTTTATTTCATACATATAAAAAAAAAAAAAACAATTTCCCAGTGAAACCATGGCAAATGCCATAATAAAAAGACCTGAACTGAGATGCTGCAAAGCCCTGCAATAAGCCTTTCTGATACCTTCCTATCCGTGGAGGCTGGCACCCTAGGGATCCCGATTTTGGCACCCCCACTCAGCGAGGACTGTCCCTTACTGCCCTGCCAGTCCCTGATATCACAGGTATGAAAGCAATGACCAATAGTGCAGAGATGAATGGTAAAAAATGCCCTAAACTAATGCAGGCAATCCCCGAAAAATAGAATAACAATTACCACATCATGACATCAGGGTCCAAAATAAATGTAAAAAGACATACCCTCACATGGAGCATATATATAAAGTGACCACTTATCATTTGTAGAGTACCCCAAATCCCTAGGGTGCCAATCTCCACGGATAGGAAGGTATCAGAAAGGCTTACTGCAGGGCTTTGCAGCATCTCAGCTCAGGTCTTTTTATTATGGCATTTGCCATGGTTTCACTGGGAAATTGTTTTTTTTTTATATGTATGAAATAAAATAGTTTTTATAGGGATTGTATATGTTCACTCTGTAATTATTAATTCCTACAGTATATGCTTTTTCAAATAGACTCAGTAACATGCAGACAATGGCGGCAGGCTGCAAGATCACTATGGGGCCCATGTACAGAGGGAGCCTGGAGCAGAATGGCCCCATCCCCTGCTTATACCGTATATATGTACAGCTCAAGTTAGGATGATTTATAAGGAGCAGAATTACAAGCTGAGCCCACTCCATACAGCCGGCTGTTTTACACAGCTGACAGCCAGCCGTAACTGCCTTAATACAAGCCATGCTGATTGCAGCAGTTTAACCCGGTAAAATCCATTGTGGCCAGCAACCATGGAATCTAAGAAGTCAAACAAGGAGGTCTCTGCCATCTCAATCGGGTTGTTTAATAGCATCTGGGGCCAATAGGATGTCCTAATTCAGGGATTTCTATGTACGTCCCTATATGACCTAATTATTTTCCTAAGGGTTAATCAGATGGACCAACATGATCTGTGTAGTCACAGCATTCCTCTCTCTGCATATCATACCATAAGTATCCACCTTCATATATGCCATTTTCTGAAAATCTCATTTATCTGTTTTCTTTTCTAAAAATGTTTCTTTTGAATTATGATAAAACATATTAATGGGAAATTTCTATTAAATTAAGTGATTGGCTGCAGTGGTCACCCAATGGCCTCTGCTGGAAGAGGAGGACACTGGCAGCAGTACTGAGGAGTAGCAGGGTCTGGTATTTGACTTTGTGTTTTGTTTTCTTTCAGACCACTATGAGAAACATGTTCTGCAGTGGCTGAGGTTTAGGGAATAATGCACACACTGATATAAATGATAAAACTGATTATCATTGCTAGGTGTGTTATATTCTTACAATGTATACATTTGTTTCCCAGGACTGTATGTGTGTGTATATAGAGGACATATAACAGACTGGACAGTCAGCCATTATGACAGCGCGTGGTTCCTCTCACATGTGATGTCACAATGATACAGAATGTTGTGAGGTTATACAATCTCTGTGCTCGATGACCTCAGCGCCATTTTCAGAGTTGATGCATTTGCAGAGACTCCACTTTGGCTTTGGAAGCGCGCGCTAGATTGTTTGTACGTCTGGTATTTACTTCCACGGATTCTTATTTTTTTGGCACAATATCCTCTTTGCCATCAGAGAACTTAGTTCTTTACATTTCACCATCTCAGCCCCGAGAAACTGAGCCATGACGTCCCGGGAGCTGCATTAGCTCAATGCTGACAATGAGACATGGCTGAGCCGACCTGAAAATCAGGGTGAGAGAATATTCCGCCTTATAGGAGCTTTTCTGAGGGTTTTCTTTGGGCTAAGATGTTTCAGGACACACAGTGCGTCCTCCACCTTCTATTCATATTCCTTGGGGGTCGGTCAGAGAAAGTTGTAGACAAAGTGAGGCCCTGGGTAAAAGTTAAACGTGGAGCCCAAAATGCTAACATATTTGCACCCTGCTTTGTAATGTCTGCAGAGAAGGAATACTGAGCAGGTTTATGTAGGCCAAAGATGAAACAATGTTTCCTTCTCTCTCTAAATCCGAAAGCAACAGCTAATTCTATCCATTTAGCCCAAAAGTGTTTTTTTTGCAATTTAGCATAATTATAGTAATCTTTTTCTTTATAGGTCAGGCCATAATCCTCCACCATCGCCTAAGGGAGCAGAGAAGGCTCATTACCAATGATGGCCATCATACAGACCCCACTGAAGTCACCGCAAGAGGTAGAAGGGCCAGAGCTCCTCTGTGGCAGAGAGCACACCATAGCAGGGAAAGAAGCCGCTCGCCACTGAGACTGGCCCCTGCAGATCCCTCCAGACCCATGGAGGTCCCAGATCCAAGCCCATCTGCTGTACAGTCACACCAGGCAAACCATCTTTTTAACAGCATCATTCAGCTGCAGGGAATGGGAGTATATCCACCTCCTCCACATATGCGGCCACCATCGCCACCTGCCCAATTTAACCTACTTAATATTCTGCAGCAAAGGCAAGCTCTGTGCACTAAGAGCTTCCCAACAAGAAGGATAACATCTCAGGAAGAGGCAGAATCCTGTGCCATCTGCATAATGGACTATGAGATTGGAGAGGAAGTTGTAGTTCTTCCATGCAAACATTGCTACCATCACAGTTGCATCTCCACATGGCTCCGCTCCAACCCTCGCTGCCCTCTATGCCGTAGTCACTGCTTCCTTTGAAGCGTCAGAAGAACATTGTAAAGATGCAAGGAAGAAGTGTAAGATTATGGCAGTGATACTGGGAGAGACCATCAGTCCATTTAGCAGCTATCTAATGGTAACAGTGTTGATACTGCTGCAGCTTTGGACTCCATTGCCTCATTAAATAAATATCATGTACCATCTTTATGACTGTCTGTTACTTTTTACTGTATAGAATTAGGTTACACAGCTGAATATTGGGTACGGTGCTGGTTAGGGCCAGCTCCATGTTTTTGTGGGCCCTGGTCCAAAAAGTCTCATTGGGCAGCTTTAACACATACCGCAATACATGATGCACAGATACAACAGAGAAATATAGGGATAGTACAATGCCAAATATTTCTCTTACTTTTTACATTACATGAGTGAGATGTATTGGACATTCTAAAATAGTTCAGAAACCAGACAGCATAGTCCTCCATACAGTATTATGGGCACCACATAGTGCTCCATACAGAATAATGAGCCCCATATATTGCACCATACGGTTGGAGGTTGGTAAATGCCACCGTGGGAGTGTGTTTCTGGAAACTACAGGGACTTGTGTGGACACAGCCTGCAACTTGTATATAGGATTCCCGTGCTGCAGGACTATTGCAGCAAGACTCGGAAGAACCCCGGGAATGGCACCTGGCGGATGCCGCAGGACCTGGCAGCCGCTTAGTTACGCCCGTCCCATGCAAGGGGTGAGTCTGGGACCAGTGGTTCTCCAAGCTGGAGTATGTGTTTTATTTCCCTCATGTTTTGTTAAGCTGCTGGTTACTGAGCGACATTAAAACCACTGAAATTGGACTTTATGCCTGTGTGTTGCCTCGTTACTGCAGCCCAGCTATTGCCTACCAGAGCAAATCCCTACAATTGGTGGACTGAATGCGGGCACAAGCAGTGAGGCCAGGCTGTTTTTATTTTTGATTTGCACCCCAGCCTATGTCCTGGGTGAAACGAGTGGCAGAGACCCAGGCGGGGAACTTTCCAGAAATGGAGGCCACGGTAAAAACGCTCATAGAGGCCATGCGACAGCAGCAGCAGGCTATGCAGCAGCAGGCTACACAGCAGCAGCAGGCTATGAAGCAGCAACAGGAGGCCATGCGGCAGCAGCAACAGGAGGCCATGCAACAGCAGGCTATGCAGCAGCAGCCGGAAACCAATCAGCTGTTGATACAGCATATCACGGCAGCGCAGACCAAAGGAGCTGACCGGGGAATCCATGAGGTTCGGAAAGCGGATCGTATAGCGATTCCCAAGATGGAGAAATCGGACAATGTGGAGGCATACCTGGAGATGTTCGAAGGAGTCGCTGAGAGAGAGAAGCTACCCCGGGACCATTAGGCGGATGTCCTCGCTCCGTTTCTGACCCCAGGACCTTTGAAGGCGTATCAGGACCTACCCACCGAGCAAAGGGCAGACTACACGGTCGTCAGGGGTGAGATACTGGCTCGTCTTGGGGTAAATGTGTTAGTGCGGGCCCAGCGGGTACACCAGTGGGAGTTTACCCCCTCCAAGCCGGCCCGGACCCAGTATTACGACCTGTTGCACCTGTTACAAAAGTGGTTGCAGCCTGATGTGTTGTACCCCACAGCCATGCTGGACCGCATAGTGACTGATAAATTTTGGAGGGCTTTGCCCCACTCCCTCCAGACATGGGTCGGTCAGGCATCCCCTACTATTGCCATGCAGATGATAGAACTCTTAGAAAGGTATGGGGCTACCAAAGAGTTATAGGGAGGGACCCATCGAAAGGTAACAGGAAGGTTCCCTAAGTCCCCACCCCTGGTTCGGCGAGCGGAGCCCAGGAAGGCCGCTCAGGAATTATCTGGGGAAGTAAGGAACCCAATAATCTGCTGGCGGTGCCAGGAACCAGGTGATATGAGAGCTGATTGCCCCCACCTGACTGAGCCCATGGACACCAATTTTGGGTACCGCCAGTCCCATTATGCCGAACCAATGTGTGCAGTGGGCACCCCGAAAGGCCCCAATATGGAACATTTGTGTCAGGTGGAAGTGGAGGGCACCCCGGCTGTGGCCCTATTGGACTCAGGGAGTCTTGTAACCCTGGTACGAGCCAGCTGGATACACACCAGCGAGTATACGGGTCGGAAAATTGGTGTGTTGTGTATACATGGAGACTTAAAAGACTATCCCACCGCACTAGTGGTAATCAGCACGCCAGCAGGGAGGCGGTGCCACGAGGTGGGGGTGGTGACTAATTTACATTATGAAGTGATAATTGGAAGAGACTTTCCGTTGTTTTCTGTGCTGTGGCCGTCGGTTGTCCCGTCCACTGAGCAACTGCCGGCACCAGAGGCAACCAGGTTACATTCTCCAGAAGGGGGGCATGAGCCTGGTGGCCCGGAGGAAGAAGTGCTGGCGGTAGGAATAACCTTCCCTTCAGTGGAGGAGGGGGAGAGTTCTCCCATAGAAGCATTGGCTGCAGAGGTGGAAGACTTGCCACTGGGACCCGAGTTGTCAGACTTGAATGTATCAGGTGATAATTTTGGTACAGCACAACTCCGAGACCTCACTTTAGCCAGGGCCAGAGAAAATGTACTGTTTGTCAATGGGGAACCCCAACAACCTGGGGCAGATACGGTGTTTCCACGCTTTGAGTTGAATCAGGATTTGTTGTACCGAGTGGAGAAAATACGTGGGGAAATGGTAGAACAGTTACTGGTACCTCAGACATATCGAAGGCTGGTAATGGATTTAGCACATGCCATGTACTTGGGGGGCATTTGGGCCAAAAGAAGACCCTCGACCGAATTCTGCAGCGATTTTACTGGCCAGGGGTTCATGAAGAAGTTAAACGGTACTGGAGCTCCTGTCCAGTATGCCAGGTAACCAGTCCCCAGCCTCACATTCGGAGCCCTTTGGTGCCTTTGCCAATTATAGAGGTACCCTTCGAGAGAGTGGTCATGGACCTGGTGGGGCCTCTCAATAAGTCAGCAAGGGGACACCAACACATTCTTGTAGTTATACTGTAGACTCTGCTACCCGATATCCTGAGGCCATTCCTCTGCGCCACACATCAGCTAAGCTTATAGCAAAGGAACTCATGGGTATGTTTTCACGGGTGGGAATTCCACAAGAGATTTTAACAGACCAGGGAACCCCTTTATGTAAAAAATTATGAAGGAACTCTGCCGGTTGTTAAATGTTAAACAGTTGCGTACCACGGTCTATCATCCCCAAACAGATGGTCTGGTAGAAAGATTCAATAAGACACTGAAGAGCATGTTAAAAAAGGCAGTTTCCAAAGATGGGAAGGACTGGGATCTGTTATTGCCATATTTGTTATTTGCAGTGCGGGAGGTACCTCATGCATCTACGGGGTTCTCGCCCTTTGAACTATTGTACGGTAGACATCCACGGGGCTTACTAGATATAGCCAAAGAGGCCTGGGAGGACCAACCTACTCCCCACAAAAGTGTGATAGAACATGTTGCAAAAATGCAAGAGAGAATGGAGACAGTCCTACCTTTGGTCCGGGAACATATGGAGGCAGCACAACGGTCAGAGAGTCGGGTCTATAACCGGGAGGCTCGGGTAAGAACCTTTAGCCCTGGGGATCGAGTTTTGGTGCTTGTGCCTACCGTAGATAGCAAATTTCTCGCAAGGTGGCAGGGACCCTACGAGATCATGGAGAAGGTGGGACCAGTAGACTACAAGGTACACCAACCAGGTCGGAGAAAGCCAGAACAGGTTTACCATATTAATTTGCTTAAACCCTGGAAAGATAGAGAGCACCTCGGTGGGGATAGTCCACTGCCAGCGTTTCAGATGGAAAAGGCTCCGTTACCTCGGGGCGAGGCAGGAGAAGCCCAACCCGCGGTCAAAATTGCAGATACTTTGCCTCCTAAACAGGTTCAGGAGGTCCGGGAGTTCATCAGCCGAAATACAGATGATTTTTTGGAGCTCCCTGGATGCACCTCCCTAATCCAACATGACATTGTCACAGAGCCACAGGCCAAGGTCCGATTAAAGCCATATCGATTGCCTGAGGACCGGCAACAAGCCATCTCGGAAGAGGTAAAAATGATGCTACAGTTAGTGGTCATAGAAGAGTCTCAGAGTGAGTGGGCCAGCCCAATAGTTCTAATACCCAAGCCTGATGGGTCTCTAAGATTCTGTAATGATTTTAGAAAACTCAATGATATTTCAAAGTTTAACGCCTACTCCATGCCCCGGGTTGACGAGTTGATAGAGCACTTTGGGAGAGCACGGTATTTTACAACTCTGGACCTCACAAAAGGTTATTGGCAGGTACCCCTAACAGATGCGGCGAAGGGAAAGACGGCATTTATAACACCTGAGAGGCTGTTCCAGTATAAGATGTTACCCTTTGGGTTGCATAGCGCTCCAGCAACGTTCCAGCGGTTAATGGATATTGTTCTCCGTCCCCATCGCCGCTATGCCTCAGCCTATCTAGATGATATTATTGTGTTCAGCACCGATTGGGAAAGCCACTTAGCGAAAGTACAGGCAGTGGTAGACTCCCTGCGACAAGCAGGGCTAACTGCCAACCCAAAGAAGTGTTTCATAGGGTTGGAGGAAGCCCGGTACTTGGGTTATGTCATTGGGAGGGGAGTTCTCAAGCCCCAAGAGAAGAAGGTCGAGGCAATTCAGAACTGGCCCCATCCCCTCACAACAAAGCAAGTAAATGCCTTTTTGGGTTTGGTGGGATATTACAGGTGATTCATTCCCAACTTTGCAACCCTGTCCGTGCCTTTAACAGATTGTTTAAAAGGAAAAAAAATCTGTGATGATCCACTGGAATGATCAGTTAGAGGAGGCCTTTACAAAATTAAAAGGGGTACTGTGTGGTACACCAGTCCTGATCACTCCAAATTTCAAAAAAGAGTTCGTGGTGCAGACCGATGCCTCTGAGATAGGCCTTGGTGCCGTACTGTCTCAGGAAGTTAATGGGGAAGAACATCCTGTTAGTTTCCTAAGCCGGAAGCTTACCCCAGCTGAAACCCGGTACAGTATTGTAGAGAGAGAGTGCCTGGCCATCAAGTGGGCACTGGAATCATTGCGCTACTATTTGCTGGGGAGAACATTTTGGTTGGTGACAGATCATTCCCCTCTTACGTGGATGAGTCAAGCTAAGGAGAGGAATGCTCGAGTCACCAGGTGGTTCCTGTCCCTGCAACACTTTAAATTTTCAGTAGAACATCGCGCAGGCAGACTACAGGGGAATGCAGATGCCCTGTCCAGAGTTCACTGTATGGCATGTGTCCACCCCTCTAGGGTTGAACATAGGGGGGAGGTATGTGGTACAGTAAAGGGTGTTTTACTGGATGGAAGATATGCTTCTCCTAGCAGATTAATGTTTGGCTGGGTTTTTCCTTAAAGACGGGACCTGCGATGATGTCAGGGTCACGTGATGAGCCCATGTGATGTCTACCTCACTGGTGGGAGGGGTTAGGCCCTATGTAATGGAGGTTGGTAAATGCCACAGTGGGAGTTTGTTTCTGGAAAATACAGGGACTTGTGTGGACGCAGCCTGCAACTTGTATATAGGATTCCCGTGCTGCAGGACTGTTGCAGCAAGACTCGGAAGAACCCCGGGAATGGCACCTGGCAGATGCCGCAGGACCTGGCAGCCGCTTAGTTACGCCCATGCCATGCAAGGGGTGAATCTGAGACCAGTGGTTCTCCAAGCTGGAGTATGTGTTTTATTTCACTCATGTTTTGTTAAGCTGCTGGTTACTGAGTGACATTAAAACCACTGAAATTGGACTTTATGCCTCTGTGTTGCCTCGTTACTGCCACCCAGCTATTGCCTACCAGAGCGAATCCCTACAATACTTACATCAAAATGATGTGCCAGTAAAAGAGGAGGAAAGGTGCATGTGCTCTGGTCTGCCAGCCCCAATGCACGTTTCACCCACGCGCCCCCTGATGAAACCTGTGGGTGAAACGTGCGTTGGTGCTGGTGGACCAGAGCACATGCACTTTACCTTCTCTTTTACTGGCACATCATTTTGATGTTGGTATACTAGGGTACACTATGGTGCTTTCCACAAGAGAATAATCAGCCTCTCCCACGAAAATCAGAAGTTTCAGATAAATTTGCTTTACTGCAAACAGGCATAAAAAACTTAGACTTTTTTTCTAGGATGAATTTTAATTTTTTTACCTTATTTTATATTTCTTTCTTTCATCTTTATATGTATGACCTCAGTAACATGCAGAGTGAACATATACAATCCCTATAAAAACTATTTTATTTCATACATATAAAAAAAACAAAACAATTTCCCAGTGAAACCATGGCAAATGCCATAATAAAAAGACCTGAACTGAGATGCTGCAAAGCCCTGCAATAAGCCTTTCTGATACCTTCCTATCCGTGGAGGTTGGCACCCTGGGGATCCCGATTTTGGCACCCCCACTCAGCGAGGACTGTCCCTTACTGCCCTGCCAGTCCCTGATATCACAGGTATGAAAGCAATGACCAATAGTGCAGAGATGAATGGTAAAAAATGCCCTAAACTAATGCAGGCAATCCCCGAAAAATAGAATAACAATTACCACATCATGACATCAGGGTCCAAAATAAATGTAAAAAGACATACCCTCACATGGAGCATATATATAAATAAAGTGACCACTTATCATTTGTAGAGTACCCCAAATCCCTAGGGTGCCAATCTCCACGGATAGGAAGGTATCAGAAAGGCTTATTGCAGGGCTTTGCAGCATCTCAGCTCAGGTCTTTTTATTATGGCATTTGCCATGGTTTCACTGGGAAATTGTTTTTTTTTTATATGTATGAAATAAAATAGTTTTTATAGGGATTGTATATGTTCACTCTGTAATTATTAATTCCTACAGTATATGCTTTTTCAAATAGACTCAGTAACATGCAGACAATGGCGGCAGGCTGCAAGATCACTATGGGGCCCATGTACAGAGGGAGCCTGGAGCAGAATGGCCCCATCCCCTGCTTATACCGTATATATGTACAGCTCAAGTTAGGATGATTTATAAGGAGCAGAATTACAAGCTGAGCCCACTCCATACAGCCGGCTGTTTTACACAGCTGACAGCCAGCCGTAACTGCCTTAATACAAGCCATGCTGATTGCGGCAGTTTAACCCGGTAAAATCCATTGTGGCCAGCAACCATGGAATCTAAGAAGTCAAACAAGGAGGTCTCTGCCATCTCAATCGGGTTGTTTAATAGCATCTGGGGCCAATAGGATGTCCTAATTCAGGGATTTCTATGTACGTCCCTATATGACCTAATTATTTTCCTAAGGGTTAATCAGATGGACCAACATGATCTGTGTAGTCACAGCATTCCTCTCTCTGCATATCATACCATAAGTATCCACCTTCATATATGCCATTTTCTGAAAATCTCATTTATCTGTTTTCTTTTCTAAAAATGTTTCTTTTGAATTATGATAAAACATATTA
Organism: Dendrobates tinctorius; assembly: GCF_039654945.1. NCBI lineage: Eukaryota > Metazoa > Chordata > Amphibia > Anura > Dendrobatidae > Dendrobates > Dendrobates tinctorius. The sequence goes on from NW_027361829.1 coordinate 33,818,562, forward strand.
ATGGGAAATTTCTATTAAATTAAGTGATTGGCTGCAGTGGTCACCCAATGGCCTCTGCTGGAAGAGGAGGACACTGGCAGCAGTACTGAGGAGTAGCAGGGTCTGGTATTTGACTTTGTGTTTTGTTTTCTTTCAGACCACTATGAGAAACATGTTCTGCAGTGGCTGAGGTTTAGGGAATAATGCACACACGGATATAAATGATAAAACTGATTATCATTCCTAGGTGTGTAATATTCTTACAATGTATACATTTGTTTCCCAGGACTGTATGTGTGTGTATATAGAGGACATATAACAGACTGGACAGTGAGCCATTATGACAGCGCGTGGTTCCTCTCACATGTGATGTCACAATGATACAGAATGTTGTGAGGTTATACAATCTCTGTGCTCGATGACCTCAGCGCCATTTTCAGAGTTGATGCATTTGCAGAGACTCCACTTTGGCTTTGGAAGCGCGCGCTAGATTGTTTGTACGTCTGGTATTTACTTCCACGGATTCTTATTTTTTTTGGCACAATATCCTCTTTGCCATCAGAGAACTTAGTTCTTTACATTTCACCATCTCAGCCCCGAGAAACTGAGCCATGGTGTCCCGGGAGCTGCATCAGCTCAATGCTGACAATGAGACATGGCTGAGCCGACCTGAAAATCAGGGTGAGAGAATATTCCGCCTTATAGGAGCTTTTCTGAGGGTTTTCTTTGGGCTAAGATGTTTCAGGACACACAGTGCGTCCTCCACCTTCTATTCATATTCCTAAGGGGTTGGTCAGGGAAAGTTGTAGACAAAGTGAGGCCCTGGGTAAAAGTTAAACGTGGAGCCCAAAATGCTAACATATTTGCACCCTGCTTTGTAATGTCTGCAGAGAAGGAATACTGAGCAGGTTTATGTAGGCCAAAGATGAAACAATGTTTCCTTCTCTCTCTAAATCCGAAAGCAACAGCTAATTCTATCCATTTAGCCCAAAAGTGTTTTTTTTTTGCAATTGAGCATAATTATAGTAATCTTTTTCTTTATAGGTCAGGCCATAATCCTCCACCATCGCCTAAGGGAGCAGAGAAGGCTCATTACCAATGATGGCCATCATACAGACCCCACTGAAGTCACCGCAAGAGGTAGAAGGGCCAGAGCTCCTCTGTGGCAGAGAGCACACCATAGCAGGGAAAGAAGCCGCTCGCCACTGAGACTGGCCCCTGCAGAGCCCTCCAGACCCATGGAGGTCCCAGATCCAAGCCCATCTGCTGTACAGTCACACCAGGCAAACCATCTTTTTAACAGCATCATTCAGCTGCAGGGAATGGGAGTATATCCACCTCCTCCACATATGCGGCCACCATCGCCACCTGCCCAATTTAACCTACTTAATATTCTGCAGCAAAGGCAAGCTCTGTGCACTAAGAGCTTCCCAACAAGAAGGATAACATCTCAGGAAGAG